>NC_092213.1:20644469-20709024 GCF_043381705.1 Parasteatoda tepidariorum
CAGGGGTCTGTCCAGACATTTTGTTGAGGGCCGGTGTGGCGTGCAATAGTGAAGGCAGGATCCCCCCTCTGCCCTGTGCGCCTCTAAACTCGTCCTCGATGATCGTCAGGACACAGTTGGAAGCGGGATTCGTCGCTAAAGACTATACGTCCCCAGTCGGCATCATTCCAGCCTGATCGAGCGTCGATTTTACCCGTCTTAGTGCGTTCTTGGTGCGTCGATTTTTTTGTTATAGAGTGTAATAAAATATAAGCTCAAAATGTCTAGAAAACAAGGGAAAAATTACAGAATAATGAAAGAAGGGGAAAAAAGATAATAATAATGATGAAAATAAAAATAACAAGAAATCGGAAGAAAAGAAATATCCAGAAAGAAAGAATAAAAATTTTGAAAAATCCGGAAAATAAAAAATATAATATTTTCATCCGCTCACACGATTATATCCACAAAAAAGAGTGCTTTCTAATATTGTATCAATATAACCAATGCAAAATATATCAATACAATAGTGTGAGGAGAACTCAAAAAATTTTTACAGAAAAATTACAACAAATAAAATAGAACACAATAAGTATAAATATCACGTAAAAGTAGAAAACAAAATATATAGAAAAAACAGAATAAGACATGAAATGAAATCAAAAAAGCGTGAATATATATATAGCGAATATATATAGGGGAGAGTTGGACAAAACGGGATACCATTATTGTTTTTATTTACTACGGAATATCTGTTAAGGAAAATCATACATTATTTTTTTGTAGCTACAGCATTTATTGAAGCACACAAAAAACATATTTTAAACTAATTTTAATGACTGTGAAATAGAAAAAAAAATTAATTTCCAAACTCTTACGCATCCCGTTTTAGCATACCTGGGTTGGATAAAACGGGATAGGGTTCACAATGTTTAATTTTTGGCATAAAACTAAGTGAAAAGCATAATTAACTGACAGAGAACTGCAAAGCAAAATTTCTATAAATTATATTCATGGGATTTTACTGTTCTAACACTTTTATATAGATTGTTTTATAAGTAAGTACACAAATATGATGCTACATTTGTTTTTAAAGACTGTGAGTTTTCAAACATGAAGGCTTATTTCCGCAATTTTCGTTTTCGAGATATGCCTTGTGCTCTTAATAGAGATTTCTTAGCAGCCTTTTCTTCAATTCTCTTGGTTCTTTTTTTGTAGTTTAATAATCCTTTCCTTTTATTCCATTTCTAATTCACTTTTATTTCTAATTCACTCCATTGATGTCGTAAAATCCCTGAAAGACTCTTTAATAATCAAGCATTTAAAATCTTCTGTTGCAAAGAGAAGAATTCATTTTAGAATTGAATGTAGATTGAATTGAGCAATCCAGAAAATTAAGAAGTTTATATAGAAAAAAGCTCAAGTCTTCATCAGAGAAATACATTACAATTAGTTCTAAAGAAAGATGTGAAATCCTAGAGTCGAAAATAAAATGCTTAATAATGAACGTTAATAAACAAATTTTGCATTACTATTTAAAGAGACTAAATTTTTCAAAAATATATATAGCTAATATAAATAAGCTGTTCAAAAAGCCTAGGCCTACATTAATATATGGCTATTTTAAAAGGTAATAATCCAACAAATAAATAGGTGGATAAAACGGGACATAAAAAACTCTATCCCGTTTTATCCAACTCATAAGTATCCCGTTTTGTCCGACTCCGACACTTTTTGAAACAAACATGGCTACTGCCTAAATGTGCAAAGAAGATTAGATAGACTGCACATAAAAATATTGGTAAATAAATGGTTAATCAAATTTAATACTCACCGGAATTTTATTCCCATATATAAAGGCAGTACAATGTAAAAAACAACGTATGTAAATGTAGAAAATGGCAAGAAAATAGAATAAAAAAGTTCTGAGACCTACAACTTTCTATCGAATAGTGATATCGAGACGGGACGCACCGAGAATAAAATAATCCCGGTCGAGTAACACGTTTCTGTCGTTGTCCACTAGATAGCCGCAATAGTCTGGTCCTTAGGCGACGTATCCCGTTTTGTCCGACTATCCCGTTTTATCCAACTCTCCCCTATATAGCGAATTCAAATGAACTTTCCTGAACGGGAAACTTTATAAAAATGATTTAAAATATTTTCGTAACAAGATTGCCACATTGCAAAAAATGAAAACAAAAGCGCAAATTGAGGTAAAAGCGTAACTAGAGGATTTTTGTATTAAAGTGCGTTCTTACTGCATTACCGAAGTGCGTTTGATTTGCTAGTTACAGAGGATGGGCCCGAAATGGATGTATACAAGGTAGATTATACTGGATAATTTAAAGAAGTTGACAATTAATAAGTATAGAAAATAAATATTTATTTAAGAAAAAGAATATAAAATAGAAAAGAGAAAGAAACATGAACTGCTTGTTTTGCACACACACATATTTATATGTATACATATATATATATAAATACTAATTTTTTATTTTAGTGTCTTATAGTGTGTTTTTCTTTTCCAGAAAAACGAGGAAATAGAAAAACTTTGAAAATATATCGTTTTGAAAAATATCTTCTAAACTTAATATTGACTTAGGAATTGGATCCAAAGTTAAACTCTACTTATTTGAAGAGGGGAATTTAAAAATATTTCTAACATTTCTTAAAGCATAGATTTTGAAATATAAGATGTTTAAACTTAAACCTTTTCACTTTTAAATAGTTTGAAGAAGAAGCCACTCACGTTTACTAAATAATTCTGCAAATCCCTTCGTTTACTTTTTCTATGGAACAAATTTAAAATTCATATAAATCTAAGCATATCTAACAATTTTTAAAATTGCACTTCTTTTTAAACGAGTGTATTTGTATTAAGTCTTCAGGGTACCAAACTATTCTGTAACCGTAATTTAGAGAAAATTTCTACACATTTTTGGAATATGATTCATATGGGTGTCTACAAAATCATGTAAATACTTCTGTGATAATACATTTTATCATATTTCTCCAGAAATGCTTAACGAATTCTTTTAAAACTCCAGAAGTGATCATGCAATTCTCATACAAATTAATGTTTTTATTAGTTGCCAAATGCGAATCACTATAAAATTATAAAAAAATTTATGATTATGTAATGATTATGAGTTAAAGACTCACGGAGAAAACAATTCTGGTAAAATTACCGCACTCTTTGGCAGCAGTAGAAACTTTTCGTCTTTTTCTTCTCCTCGTAACGTTAGTTTCATTCGGAAGTTTTATACGAAGTCGAGCTTGTCTTAGTAGGCATTTCCTTGTCTTTTGGATTGGGTTTGAAATCATACAGCTGCGAAGAGGATAATTGATTAAAATACAGGTTATAAAATAAAACAAAATATGAAGTTGTATTATACAAAGAATATTTTTTATCACTTCAGTTTTAAATGATGGTTTGGAAAGTATATTTAGTTGCATTTTTAATTTCACAAAAGAGTGATTTATGAAATTTTTAAATTTATTTTCAAAAAGTAAGCGAATAAATTAGTGTTTGCAAGATTCCTTCAACCATTTATGTAATAAGATTGTTCTTTTTTTTTTTACAAAAAAGTATGTGTGCTTGGTGAATGAGAATTTGAAAATGAGGTAACTATAATTATTATTCAATGGCAATCTTTTTCCATGATTTTTAACTTCCGTGATATTATAATGCAATTAATAGAATATCATAAGACTTATCAAGTATGATAATTGCTGAGTTTTGGTTTTCATGGCATCATTCAATTGAATAGCTGATTAACTATTTTTGCCAAATGCACTTGGAACCTTCATCTACCCCGAAATATTAAATTTCATACCTTTATCTTCCTGAGATATAAGAAATTTAAAAACCAGGAAAAATAAACTGATTTTATAATGTTAAATTAGATTAAAATAAAATATTTCAACATAAAATCTCATTTTTTGTCGTATTAAGTTCATCAATTATATGCTTAACTTTTTGCAAATTTGAATTAAAGATTGGCATTTAATTAAAAACTAAGATATTTGATTAAAAATAAATTTACTATAAATTCGAATCAAATAAGAAACTAGGGATTAATTAGTTACGAGGAATAGCAAAAGAAATATAATTATTTTATGCTTTGAAGGCATGGAATTAGCAGAAGATTATTTCCTCATATTGCTTAATGATGCGTAAATTAAATTAAACACTCAATGCGTTGGGTCGAGTGTAATGCAGTATACAACAAATTAGATAAAACCAAAATAAAAACTTCAAGAGATTTTAAGTATTAAGCTAATTAAGATAGCGTAAAAATGATCAAGAATGTTTAATTGATAGAGGCAAAATTAGAGACAGATTTTATCCATTACGATTTCTGTTTTATTCTAATGTAGAGAATTTAAGAAGCGTAATTAATATTTATTTAATGATTAGTGTATCGCGCTAATTTTGTGGAAGAAGCTGATTAAAACTGATTTTTTTTGCTTTAAGTCCTCTAATTGAATCAATGGTATATAATTGGAAAGGAATTCTAAAATTTTAAAGCTGAATCTACTTATTCGCACGAAGTGTTTTAACTAATTTATGAAATAATTGTTACATAAAAGAGAAAAATGAATTAAAATTGTGTCCAAACGTTTATGTCCTCTTTTATGTTTTAAGATGTCTCTAAGTCTTATAATTGAGTATTATAATTACGCCTTTAAGTATCATAATTGAATCAATTATTAATAATAGAAATTGTTTTTAAATTTTAAAGTTGAAATCAACTTATTCGCACGAAGTTCTTTCACTAATTTATGAAATATTCATTACAGAAAAGAGAAAAAGAAATTTAAATTGAGTCAAAACGTTTATGTCTTCTTTTATGTTTTAAGATGTCTCTAAGTCTTATAATTGAGTGTTATAATTACGCCTTTAAGTATCATAATTGAATCAATTATTAATAATAGAAATTTTTTTTAAATTTTAAAGTTGAAATCAACTTATTCACACAAAGTGCTTTCACAATTACGCCTTTAAGTATCATAATTGAATAAATTATTAATAATAGAAATTTTTTTAAAATTTTAAAGTTGAAATCAACTTATTCACACAAAGTGTTTTCACTAATTTATGAAATATTTATTACAGAAAAGAGAAAAAGAAATTTAAATTGAATCAAAGCGTTTATGTCTTCTTTTATGTTTTAAGGTGTCTTATAATTGAGTTTTATAATTATGTATTTAAGTCTTATAATCGAATCAATAATAAATAATGGTGAAGAATTCTTAATATCTTAAAATTGAATCTATTTATTCACACGAAGTGTTTTCACTAATTTCTGAAATAATCGTCACAGAAAAAAAAAGAATTAAAATTGAGTTAAAAAGTTTGCGTCCTCTTTTATGCTTTAAGATTTTAAGATGTCTTTAATTGTTATAATTGAGTCTAAAATTATATCTTTAAGCATAATAATTGAATCAACTATTAACAATTGGAAAGAAATTTTAAAATTTTGAAAGTGAATCTACTTATTCACACGAAGTGTTTTCACTAATTTCTGAAATAATCGTTGCAGAAAAGAAAACAAAATGAATTAAAATTGAGTCAAAACGTTTATGTCTTCTTTTATACTTTAAGATTTCATTCAATTTTTGAGGTATGCATTTTCATTCCACTATTTTTTTGATCTTATATTTGAATTACTGAAACTAACTTTTAATTCAAAATAAAACTTACGAAATATTATATGCATAACGGATTTTTGGTTGAGTTGTTATAAAACTTTAATAAACGTTTACTTTTGTCATTACTTATCTATGATTGTTGATTTTTTTCACTATGATTAAAAAAAGTGATAAATACATTTGAGAAATAAGGTCCTCAATATGACAATATTATCAATAGAGGAATTTAATCCGCAATTCTGGTTTTAATTTTGACACAGTTTTCAAGACAACAACATACTTTTTAGTAGAATGTTTGTCACCCATTCTTTTAGATAAAATTTGGCTAAAAATTTGACCTAAAAATTATTAAAAAATACAAACTGTACTCTGAATACCAGAAGTATGATGTTTTCTTTGTGATTGGCTATAAGCTGAGTAATTTAATTCGGAAATACTCTTACATATAACTTTTGATTTAATTTACTAATGTGTTATCACAATTAAAATATTTCACTAATGTTTTTGAAATAGCACATAAACATTTCAAATTGGGTTCAATTTATAAGTATGATGTTTCGTTAATATCACTCTTTATATATATTTTTAGAATCCTAATCAAAGAAATAAAAATTAAGCGTGCACACTGGGGGTTGCAAGTTTATATTTAAGCATTGAAAAATCGAAATATGACAAGTCATTGTACATGTATTAAATATCATCATTAGCATTGGCATGGCAGCCTTCTGTGGGCCTAGGTCTTCTTCAGAAGTTTTTCCCAATTTACTTTTGTGCTTGAAATTGCTCAGGATTCAGGATTATAAGGGTCTTATCCATATCTCTTTCTGGGTCTTCTTCTTGGCTCTCTTATTGGAGGAATCGTAGTGAAATCCTTCACCGTAATTCGCTCCTCTGGACTCATTTTTAATAGGTTCTCTGCCCATCTCAATCTACTTAATTTCATGAATTAAATAATATCCTCACTTTTAAAAACTCTATAAATTTTGGAATGCCTCTTCTTTCAGATATTTTCACAGCAGAGAACAACACCGACCTGTACTAAACATCAAAACAGGTTTAATTGGAGGTTGAAAGTTGAAGGGATTTATAATAATTGTCATATCAACTCCTCTTTGATTTCTCCTACAATGAAATATGTTTTGTTTTATACTACATGCGACCTCTTGTACTAAGATGTGTCAAATTTTGATTGCGGTTTTGAATTTTTTTAGCTGAAAATTTAATATTTGCATCCTCCAACGTGTATACTTTTTGGTTAATTTTTGATAAGAATACATATTCTAAAAATGCTTATTATGGGTGGTCTTTACGGAACACCCTGACGAATAAAAAACATTTATATATAAGTCTTTAGATGAATGCCTATCACCCATTTTTTAAGATAAAATCGGGTTCTGCAAAATCGGGAGTTTCAAATCAGCTTTAAAAAAGTTATAAACTGACCACTAAATGACTATTGTCCTCAAAATTACAAGGTAATCAACTGAGTAGTTTGATTTGTAATTTTTTATTTTAATTTAGATTCAATTTTTTTTAATAATTTTAGAGTAATTAAACTATTTTATTTACACTTTAGAAGGGGAATAGGGAGTATAAGGATTTCAAATACGCTACAGTTAATTTTAATTTTTAGGGTAGTTAAAGATCTATTAATTTCGTTCACATTATTTTAGTGCTGACGTATACTAAAATTTTTAACGGTACACGTAATCAAGCTCTTTATTTACTTTTTCACGATTACTGATTATTTACTCATTTTCTATGTGCTTGTTTATTTGACAATACTGATTTTCATGGGAATTCGAATCAATTTTACAGCTTCATTGCATAAACATTTCGTTTAAAAAAGCAAGCACATATACGCACGAATTCTTTTCAACAACTGTTATTTTGTCCATTTAAAATAACATTTGAAAGATAACTACTCTCTTTAATGTGTTTCCAACAGCTTTATATTTTAGTTAGAAATTCATTTTGAAATATCAAACTGTCACTGTACATATATAAACAGTAACTATACACATACTACAGTTCGCTGCTTAATGTGTTTGTAGCAGTTAGAAATTTATTTTGAAATATCGAACTGTAGCTAAACATATACAAACAATAACTGTACACATGCTACACTTCGCTACTTTATGTGTTTGTAAGAGCTTTATATTTCAGTTAGAAATACATTTTGAAATATCGAACTATAACTAAACATATACAAACAGAAACTGTACACATACTACACTTCGCTACTTAATGCATTTGTAGCAGCTTTGTATTTCAGTTAGAAATTTATTTTGAAATATCGAACTGTAGCTAAACATATACAAACAGTAACTGTACACATACTACACTTCGCTACTTAATGTGTTTGCAACAGCTTTATATTTCAGTGAGAAATACATTTTGAAATATCTAACTGCAGCTAAACATATACAAACAGTAACTGTACACATACTGCACTTCACTACTTAATGTGTTAGTAACAGCTTTATATTTCAGTTAGAAATGCATTTTGAAATGCGGAACTGTAACTATCTTGCATAAACTTATAAAATTGGCAGAATAAAAACGTTTGAGAGAATTAGTGTGAATGTATTACAGTCATGTGGGGCTACTTTGTGCAGGATTTTGCAGTTTTTGAACTTTGACTTGTAAAAAAACTATGTTAATTCTAACTTTAGTAAAATTTATCGATATTATATTCATAACTGGACTCAGACGAGTGAATTTGATCGATATTGGCATTATTTGTATGTAATATTTGAACCAAACATACCTTGCACAAAGGCAAATCAAAGTTGGGCAAGGTATGGCAAGGTATGCCAAACATACCTTGCACAAAACATACCTTGCACAAAGTAGCCCCCAAGTGGGGCTACTTTGTGCAGCGTTAGGAATTCAGTTTAATAATCATGTTTTTAGTAAAATATTGATATAAAATTGTTAAAAAAGTTAATTGTTGACATTTTTAATAACAAAAATACCAAGATATGTAAAGATATTAGTTTGAAAATAATTTTCAGCGTTAAAAAACCATTTTTTATAAAGAATTTTTTCTTAAAAAGAATGTTTATTTCAAAACATTTGAGTTTAAACAAAAGGAAACCATATACATTTTTGAACATTGAAATGGATGAAATTTCAAAAATAATAATTATTACATATTCATTAACATTTATAATATTGATAAATTTGAACATAACATGCTTGAATGAACATGACAGAACTTGCTCTTCAGTTTCTGTCAAAATCACCTGATGTCCTATAAAATATATTTTTATGTGTTAAATCGTTTGATTAATTCATTAGAAAAATCTTTGTAGAAGAAAAATAATAGTTTACCAGCACGTTTCACGTGTTTCTTGTGAATTTTATTAGAGATAGTATTTCTGTGGATTTTGTACTTCCGAGAAGCTTCTGCAATCGACATACCACCAGCAACTGCTTGCAAACATTGTTGCAGCTTTTCTAAAGTGTAATCACGGTAGTTTCTAGCTCAAGGTATTTTTTTATAACGTCTGATCGTTTTTCTGTGAAAAAAAAAACGAATGAAACTTTGCACAAAGTAGCCCCACAGTGCATTTTTTTTCATTTTCCGTTTATTTGCTATTAATTTTCAAATTTGTTTAACGCTAACATGATATAATTTTTTATTAATATATAAATAAAAAAATTTGCACTTACGACGGTTGTTTTATCAACGTCTTTGCATTTCCCAGCTAAAGTTTCCACGCGCACTTTTCGACGTCCGACGTTCTCGGAAAGTTGTTGACATTGGATAAACAAAACACACTCTGAGATTGCTTTAAAATTCGAAAAAAATGTTTTTAGCAATATAGGAGACTTCCATCTTCAAATTCCACACATTTTTAACGTGAAAAAAAAAACATAATACTGAATAGCAGCACTTGAAAAGTGCCAAATTCGAATTTGCACAAAGTAGCCCCCGCTGCACAAAGTAGCCCCACATGGCGGTACTATAAATGTGCTAATATTTTAAACTAAATGTTTTTGTAATGAAGCCATTAAATTGATTCTAATGCATTTGAAAATATGAGTTGCCAGTAAACGCACACAAAAAATGAATAAGTAAATAAAAAAAAACTATAACAATGAAAAAGTAAATAAAAATGTGACTATTATATACATTGCAAACAATTCTAGTTTACATCAACTCCAAAAATGGCGGAAACTACCTAACCAAAATTTTGCATCCATAATTTTGCATCCGTATTTCAAGAAAGGAGAGATTTTCTTTCATGAAAAAATATAAAATTTTTCTTTCACACATCCAACTAATGTGTATTAAAGTAAAGCAATAACAGTTTATCATCATCATCCCAGAAGAAAACTAGACTCTTTTATGTCGTTCATTTCTAGCATAATACCAAAATAATGACATTTATTATTTCATTTTGGATTTCATCCAAATACATTGTGAGATTCGTTTTACTTTATTTTTTATAAAACATTTTTATCATTACTTAAATTCTTACAAAATAACTTGGCACATAAAACCAGTAAATAGAAAATACTGATTTCTATAACAAAGCGTGTTAGTAAAAAGATTTAAATAGGTCTCTTGCTTATGGGACTAGAAGATCCATTAAAAAAGAAAGGTAAGCTCTAACTGGAGCAAGAAATAAGCTAGACCTTTTTATAATCTCGAAATAAAAATAAATCCAGTCATTTTGAAAATTGGCATTTCTTTATTTTTATTTGTTTGTTATAAGAAAATGAGTATAAAACAAATTCAAAATAATGTCAGAAAAATACTTTTTCACATATTAGTGTGAAAGCAAATTGAAAAAAGCTACTTTATCGAGACTTTTGTTCTTTAGTAATCATTATTTCTTGAGATACTTAGTTCGGATCATTTTATTTTTGCTGACTAAAAAGATATTTCATAGATTTATTTATATAAATATGCTTTACCTTTTATCCATGCAATTTATATTTGAAATGCTTTCATAATTACAAATTCTGTGTTTTTTTAAAAAATTTTAAGATTTTTACAGTGCAATGATTTAAAATATTGAAAGAAATGTATAAAATGCTTTCAATAGTATAGACTGATAAGCTTCAGCATTTTATTTGAGGTATAAAATGCACTTGTAAAATTCTATTATGGTTTGATATGAAACAAGATAAATCTTCTTTATTACAATCAATAGACAAAAATAGTAGCTTTCTTCACATTCAATAAGACGTCAAGACGCAGTTCTAAAACATCTTTTACAAATGTTTGTGCAGCATGGAATTATAAGCGAAATTGCTTTTTGATAGCATTCTGTAAGGAGAAAAAAAAAGTCTGGCAAAATTACTGTATTGTATGGTAGAGATTATTTCTGGCAAAAAAACATAATTCTAGATGATAAATTAAAATATACGGTATTTAAACCATTCTTATTGTAATTTTTTGGTTCAATTTCTAACGGTTCTTCTCAGATTCTTGTTTACAAAATTATAGTTTGTATTAACGCACATTTAGTAAAAAATACAAAACTGAACAATAAATATGTGTGTATAAAAGGTTTTTATACACACATATTTATTGGCATGCTTTAAGGTAGTTGATAAAATTACCAATTTCACAATATTTAACTAAATTTTACCACATTTTATAAGATTATATTTTACTGTCAACTAAACCATATCATTATCAAACCTACACGGTGAAAAGAAAAGTTCTTTTTGTGTTCTCATGGAGACTGAAATATAGTTAATTTTACCATATTCTTGGAGTTTTGACTTACTTTATTTTCTCAATCCGGGATTTGAATCTTAGAAGTTATCTGCTCGAAAATTTTAGATTTTTCTACCGTAAGTTTATACGTCAAATATTTAACTTGCAGTTTAAGTTGCTGTCACGTCAATGCAGAGTTTTTCTTATAGTGAATTTACAAGATTTTTTTAATATCCTTTTTACAGTATATAGTTTTATATGCAGACTTATAGTAACTAGAAATGTATAAAGTTGATATTGAAGTGAAAAATATTCACTTGGAAGTTTTAGGAAAGGAAATACCCTTTTTAGTGTACAATGTGTAGCTAGATTTTTGTGAAAACATTACATAAAATGCTGATAGTGATTGAAAACCTAAAAAATAATAAAATCAAGTTATAATATTAATACCAGAAAGTAATGATAATTCACAGTCATTTAAAAAAATATAATTACTCAAAAGATTTATTTATTTGAATATATTTAATTATACAGTTTAGATAAGCTTTAAAATCAGTCATTTTTAAGATACTATGTCTTACAAACAGTTTTATTTCCTGAATTGATGCTAATAAACGATGCTGGTTTAAACTGTTTAATTTGATTATTAGAACTAGTGTTTTGATCTTCGAGCTCTGCTGAAAATTAGGAGCGACGTATTTGATTGATTGGGATCATACAGCAACGAAAAAGGAGAAGATGGCTTGGCAATCATCATATCCTTTTTTTTTTCTTGTGCCCAAAACAGCGGAGAGCTCCCTAGTCTCATTTTCAGAAAAGGACTTTTACTAATCAACTTGAATGAAATTATTGCTTTGAAACTGTTGAAATTATTTGTATGGTTGAAATTGATGCTTTTACACCAAAGAACCATTACATTGTGACCACCCACCATCTATACCAATGGGCTCACCCAGATTTTCATGGTTTCTCGTCCAGGAACAATGTTTTCATGGGGCACATCAGAACCCATAATCCTCATAGAGCAATCCCTGACTTCTGTGAGCTACTTGAACATAGTTGCGGACCAGGCTCACCCATTCATGGCAATAGTTTTTCCTGCAGGGGATGGTGTTTACCAGCAGGATAATGCACCATGTCATAAGGGTCGAATCGTCATGGATTGGTTCGAGGAACATTCCAGTGACTTTCCAGTTATGTCTTGGCTCCCAAATTACCCTGACCTTAATCCAATCGAGCATTTGTGGTCCTACTTGGCAAATCAAATTCGTGCTGCCACGCTACCCCCTCGCAATTGTAGGGAAATGCAGGACCAGTTGGTGAGTGCTTGGTACCAGATACCTCAGACTACCAATCAGCACCTTGTGGAATCAATGTCGCTGCGGTGCTAGCAGTTTTGAGGGCTAAAAGTGGTCCTACATGTTATATGCAGGGTGGTCATAATGTAATGGCTCTTGGGTGTATATAGTATTGCTGTTAAATATTTGGTTTAAATCGATATTAAGATAGTATAAGAAATTTGATACCTAAAAAACAGTAATCAAACCAAAATGGAGTGATAGCTGCCCAATTTTCTATGCATTGTGCAACTTAACAATTCGTTGCTTGTTTCCATTGTTGTTTCTTCGATTTGTTTAGATATTTATCCGAGTCGAGAGATTGCTTGTTTCAGATATTGACCTAAACATTAACGTCTTCATTACCTCTGTACATATATGTGGACACTTGTCTCTTAATTTCTAAACACGCTATATAAGAAAATTTATAGTTTTTCCTTCACTGAAACGTTCGCGGACGTTTAAACTTTCTGAAGATTCCAAAAAATGTCACTTATTTGGGTAGAATTCCACTTAAATACAAGTGATTTTCGAAAAATGACGTTAACGCGTTTAAAAACTCAAGTAGTTTTAAATATTATAACTTAGCTATACTGAAAATACTATTTTTTCTTTTGACTTAGTAGTTCTGTGATCTGCATGAAGCTTCTAAATTTATAGTTACTTAATGTTTTAAAATATTACAGTCAAGAACATGCAGGGGCACGCATCTGCTAATCCTTACGTACCAAGGTGCACGCACCTTGGTACGTAAAGAGAAATTTATGACAGCGTAGTACTCAAGTGAAATCTCATAGTAATATGAGTATTTAATTTTATATCGATTTAGCAATATTTTTATGAGTATTTTAATTACATGAAAAATGCGAATTAATGGATTGTTTTATATTAAGGAACAAACATATATTTAATAACTTGCGTTGCGATCTCCTGCGTTACGGAAGCTCTTGTCTTCGGTTAAAATAAAATCTTCATCTTAAAAGTGTTACTTATCAAAACTATATTTCAGTGGAAAAAAGTTTAGAACTATATTGGTCCCACCCTAATAAAAGTACCTGATAATTTCACTTACCGAAAAATTATATGTAAAGACAAATAATAATCAGGTAAAGTATCGATTCAACATTAAAGTCGATATGTTTATGTGATACTCAAAACCATAAATTAATTTTTGAAAAATAAGAGCAAGTAAAATAATTTAGCATAAAGTGATTGGAAAGAAGATATTTATGGTTTTATGGTTTTATGGAAAGCAAAACTGCATGACGAAAAACTAAAATTTGAATTGATAATTGTAATTAGTTTGTAATTAAGGGGAAAACAGAGAAGCAAGAAAGAAAAGCAAATAGTTCCATTATGCAGATAGTAGATATGATTAAACAACTATTATTGAAGTTTTCCTGGTAAATTTTTATCCCATAGTTTCCTTTTTTCTCGCATGCATTTAAAGGGACACAGTGAAAAACTGCGGAACAAACTACGGTATAAATTTACCAGCACTTTGAGTGTATCATCCGGAAAATCCATTTTTACCGTAAAACATATTATGCCGTAATTTTTGCAGTAATATTTATTTAATTAGAATGTTCCAGTGATTTTATGGTCATTATTACTGTAAAAACTACGGTATGTCAGATCTTCATCCCGTAACATGTTCCGGTAAAAAAAATTCTTACGGAAAAAAGTACCAGCACCGTGAATGACGGTACATTTTGCTGCAATTCATTATGGAATGTTTCACACTGTATTAAGATAACTTTTAGCTGAAGGATTAGTGTTTTATAATAGTACTAGTGGGCTCAGTCCCCTCTGCTCGCTAACGCTCGCCAACCCCCGAAAATTGCTACGCAATCTTATATGGTTTGCATCGCAAACCAAGCTCGCTTAGCTCGCTACTAGCTTAGGTATATTGCAAATACACAAAATTCTAAGAATTCAAAACAATCATTCAATTCCATATAACAACTTTTTTTAAAAGAAAAATTAGATCTTTTTAGTAAATATTACGTCATTAAAATAAATTTGAATTGAAATAAATGACATGTAATTCGCTAAACCTATTAGAAATGTGCTATAGTATAAAATCTTAAGATAAAATTTCTAAAATTGATATCTCTTTAAAAAGGTTGGAATTTTGGCTACAATTAAGTCTATTGAAGATTGAAATAAGTGTATTGTAGTGGAAAAACCTGCATAAACAAACCATTATGTTCTTAAAAAACAATAGCTACGAACGATTCACAACTTTGTTAAAAAAGAAGTATAAGTCATAGAATAAATTCGTGATAAAAGAAACAAATTCGTGATATGAATCAAAAATCGTCAAATAAATTCGTGAAAAAAAAAGCGCTTTCGGCAAAATACTAAAATAGAGATCTATCGACAAAGACTACTCACTTCTGCCTAGCTTAATAGTATGAGATTGATTATTTCAGTTATCTCTGGTTATTTCCGTTTTCGCTTTTAAAAGCGCTATATGTTAAGCCACTTCAGCTAGATTTGGCTTGTGACATTTTTAGCTGCAATCATTGGTCGATTTTCTAGCTTTGCCATTCAGGGAGTTGTAATGAGGCTTTTTTTTGTCGCCGTGTAAGAGAAATATATATATAGATTCTTGAGAAATCTTACCTTATATTATTAGATAAGAGTAATTATATAATAATAATAGAATAATACTAATAATAATAGAATAATGCTGCATAAAAAACGAAACAAAGTAGAGGGCACCTATTTAGGCTTCCATTGCTTGACAACCTCCTCAATTTCTACTCAATCATTTTTGTCTCTTGACCATAATCAGAGGTGCTGTCTCTCCTATTGTGCTATCTGTCCTCTTCTGCTTGACAAAGGTTTATAAGCCTATTTTGAGCACACAAGCCTGAAAATTTATGTAATTGCAATAACCAATAACCAACCATAATCAGATACTAGCAGCTAAATTAAAAATCCCCAAATTGAAATATCTCACTTTTATTACTTGCATCAATGCAGATTTGATTCCATAAATCTAATCTCCGAATTCAGGTAGATAAAAGAAAATCTAGTAATTTCTATCGGTTGAAATTGCAATTTTGTTCATTAACTCAAACATTTTAACTCTCATCTAGTTTTTGGCTAGATAGAGGTTATTATGAATCCTCGTTAACTATTTTTCACGAAATATACTATTTAGCAATAATGGAAATTGCCAGTAGAAAATTTTTAACACTGCATCGGAATTTTTAAGCCTTTATTTTGCATTTCTCATTTTAAATGCTAACATTTCACAGTTTTATTTAAATTTTATTGAAAAAAAGTGTTATTAATCTTACTTATCTTACTTACATCTTTATCATAAAATGTTGTATAATAAGTAAATATCATGCGATTTGTTTATGTTGTAACAAATAAATAGTACTTTCAATTGCAAACATTTTATTTGGAATAATAACGAATATCAACAATGTAATAATAACACAGAACAATATTTAGTATAGGGGATAAATAAGCATTAATAGTGGATGCCGTTAAATAAAGGATAAATATAGAATATCTAAGTAAACACCGGCATAACTTCTATCAGTTTCATGCAATTATAACCAAATATATATGTATAGATCTTTGTTTTATCAACAATCATATTATTTAATTTTTCAACCAAAGGAGAATGCTCGAAACAGTAAGATAATAATTATCTTTCTTATAATATAGAGATGTTAAAATTGTAAATGAAAATTAATATACATTGAAAGTTCAGAGACATATTATTAAATAACTACTTTCTATATTTTTTGGTTTAAAGTTTTTATTAACTGAATAATTTCTATTAACGTTTCTTTTGTTTTGCATTTTTTGTTTAGATTTATGACTTATATATGCTCTACTAATTTATGATCTACTTTTTCTAATAAATTTATGATCGGATCTACTGCTAAGGTCAATGATCTATTTGACCTAAGTACGTTTTTTACCTTTCTCAGTCTGTGTCGCCGCAAAAGTTACTATCCCCACTAACTGTATCAAATTTTTTCTCTTTCTTCTCATTACAGTTTTCAAGATAAAAATGGTTGTACCTGTTAAGTATCTTCATGTACAAAATACCAGCATATAATTGACTTGACGAGTCCAGAAACTAGTCATCTCCACTTTTTTTTATTCCAAAAATGAGATTCGGGCATTTCTAGGTTGCATACAATACATGCATACGATATAAAATATTCATAACCTTTTACTAGATATAGTATATTTTATTCAGTAAAATCTCAATTTAGCTTGAAAACATACCATATCCTGAAGATGATCTGTTCTTGGAATAAACTTTTACCGTTATAAACTTATTAACTTATAAACTTATACCGCTAGAGGGCTGCCGCTGTTGCTAATGAAATTGGTCGCATAACCTAGTAATAAATTATTTAGTTAAGGCTTTTAATTATGTTGATGCTTTTTAACACACAACGAGTGATTCACAGAGTAGTTACTCAGATGATATATGCAATATAATAAAGAGGGATAAAAGTTACTAGGAGGCGACTACAAATAATATGATACTTGCTTTCTGAAGTTGGTGACTGGAGCATTTTATGAAAAATGTGTAATTAAAATGCTTGTATGGAAAAGCAAAAAAAGAGAAGCAGGGGTCACATCATAGCAAATTTACTTATAAAAACACTACACCTGGTAAAGTTGAACTATCTTATTTCATTAGTGGTTTATGCAAAATTAATATCTGCGTTGTACAAAAAAAGTTCTTTAATAGTGACAGCATAAGCTGATAATAAGGCATAATTTGGAAGAGTTACCATAATCCACAAGAAAATTGCAGACGTCAAGAAAGTCGATGAAATATAATCGATGTATCGAATCATTGTATCGATCGAAATATAAGTCGATGAATTTGTTATAATATAAGTCAAATGAGTGATCCTAGCACAGATAGTCATAATCTAAATGATTTCTGAATCTACACAAATATCCATGAATATGTAGTCTAAGACATAAATAGAGTCTTTATTTCAATTCTAAATGACAAATTATTAATATTTTCGGTTGTTAAAAGTAATATATAGTATTCATTTTAAGGTCTTGTCCAAAAACTTGTCATCTCTATGTTCTAATTATTTTTTAAATCAAACGATTAAGTGATGTTATCACGTAATGACAAAATAATATTTTGTAACCTGCCATATTTTAATATTTAAAAATAAAAAAAAGCTCCTCAACTTAATTAATTTAAATTAGTTTGGCCAGAAATAACCGTTTTTCGAGCTCATTGATTCAATTATATTAACATGATTATATAGTGATTCAATCATGAAATTTATTATTATAATATGTAAGAATAGTATTACCATTATATAAATAGTATTTATCTAATGCTAATTACATAAATAATAAATGTTTATTAACTATTATAATATATATAATTAATGGAGCAAATTAATATATACAACACTTTTAACAACTTATTTATATATTTCATGCTTATGTTATTATGTTAACAAAATGATTTTTATTAATAGAATATAAAAGTTATTTATTGGAAGTACAAAGTAACTCGATCTAGGTTATGGCCTTTACACCTGCGTGCTTTTGTTACAGCAAAAGTTATTACTCGAGCAACTATATCAAATTTTGTCTTTATTCTCTGTAGAATTTCCCTAACAGAAATCTGGAGTTTATTGTCA
The DNA here is from genome assembly GCF_043381705.1 of Parasteatoda tepidariorum. Classification (NCBI taxonomy): domain Eukaryota; kingdom Metazoa; phylum Arthropoda; class Arachnida; order Araneae; family Theridiidae; genus Parasteatoda; species Parasteatoda tepidariorum. The sequence continues at coordinate 20,662,790 of NC_092213.1, forward strand.
TGCCTATCAAATGTCTTCGTGAATAAAATATCAATCTCACTTCACATCTCTGAAAATGTTTATCCTATGATGGAATATTCTCGAAATTCATAGAATAGAGAAGATAAAATTCGATAGTAAACGTAATGTACGAAAAGTATATTCTATGTTAGTTATCAAAGTAATCAGTTTAGTTTGGAAAAATTGATATTGATTTCCTATTTCCCAGGTAATTTAATGCATTTAATGTACATTCATTTTTCATATTTATTCTATAGGATTAAAGAAAAAGTTTCTATTTTTGGGGTGAGAAAATACAAACAAGTTTGCGTTATAGGCGTAGCATAGAAAAAATATACAAATAAATTTTTTTTAGAATGAAATAATAAAAAGGTGTACACATTAGAGGGCACAAATTAAGCCTTTGCTTACGGCCGGCAAGACTCATGATCCAGAACAGCAGCTGCGATCATGCGCCGTAGGGTAATAGTTAATATTTACGTGAGAAAGATACTGAAAAACAAACAAAATCTGCCAAAACACTGAAGAGAAATGGAGATTGAACAGTATGAACACTCACATATTTTAAAAACAGATACTGTATAAGATTGACTGCTAAGACTTGGAAATATTTAAAGATGTAGATTTTAAATTCTTCTCTGTTTTCTTCGGCAATCAAACAAGTTTTGATGCTTTCAGTTCCATCATCTTGAGAAGTGATTTTTAGATATTGATAGTTGTTTTGTTTCTCGTTCAAATATAAATTTACTGTCGCTAGTATGTATATTTTTTTGCTTTATTTTTGACCAGGATTCTAAAAAATGTATTAAAGATGCACATTTTGGGATGCCAAGAAATAACTAATTGTAAAACTGAATCTGTCATTTTTATGCAGATATTCTATACAGGACTATATACGTTGATATTATATACAGGATATTCTATACGTTGGGAAAAATTAAATGACATTTTCTCTTAAACAAATTTTATTAAAATAAGCAATTTTAATAAAATTTGTATTGATGAATAAAATAAACAAGCAATAAACAATATAAATAAACAAAGAAGAATAAAAAGAAACAATCAACAATTTTTTGAAACTACTCTTTACACTGCTTACTTTACTTTCTACTTCTTACTCTCTAACGTTACACAGTTAAAAATTTCCTGGAAAAATCTATTAAATAATTATTTATTTAATTGTTATTTTACCATATTCAAGCAAAACAGTCAAATAACCATAAATAAGATAGTAATCAAACTGTTAACTGTGAAAAAAACTGTTTATTTACTGCTTTCAACTAATATGGTTAAGCAACCAGAATTTTACCGCAACAACTAAGCCCATCTAATGAAGCCGCTCAGTTCCTTGCAACTGCGTAAGCAATATATCCGAGAAGGCTAATCTGTCAGTCTCACGATTCACAGAACTGGGGTTCGTTTCTCAGCTTTGACACCACAATATTTCATCATTCTCTCAACATATGAAAAATTTCCCGCGTCCTGCACTTGCCAATGCCACTTACCTAACGAAAAAACTAGCACTTATGTCCAGTTAAGTTTACTGTTTCGAAACCATGGTTAAAAAACCGTATTTTTTTGTATTCATGGTTTTATGTGACCATACTTGTTTAAAACGGTTTCAAAACCGTAAAAGTAAATCTTTTATTTACAGTAAAATTTACGGTTAATAGGATGGACAGACTGCTGCCGGTTATTTTACCATAATTTTGGAACGAAAATTACAACAATGTACTTAATCATACAGCGTCACAAAGTTAATTACATTAAATTACCTTGTCCTTTAAATTATAATGTCACATTTATGTAGCATCAGCTTTTGATTTTGCATAAATGTGACATTGAATATTTGTTGCGAATTTGATAACTCGGTAGTCATTATTGAAATTTCTTTTTGCAGTTGACAAGTCACATTTTTTTTGTTGTCGTCTCATACAAAGGTATCCATGATAGTCACATTGGAACGTTACTATGACCTCACATCAGCCTTTTTGGGATTTCACCGTTTTACAAATAATATTGACGTAGCATAAATGACACTTTACTTAACTTCAATAAAAAGACTGCTTTTGTCAGAACCTGGTAACGGCAAAGTTACTGAAATGCTTTGAGATACTCAATACTTATAAAATTAAAATAATTAAGATATGTGCCTATCAATTAGTTTTGCAATTTTTGTTTAAATATATTCATTTTCATGCTTTTTGCAAATATGTCATACTTGAAAGCACTAACAAAGCACGAATGTTAGTAAAATTGTAAGAACAGTAGAAGATTTTAAAATAGCAAAGATAATGTAATTAGTAAAGCTCTTCTAAAAAGATAATAAAGCCTTTTACTTACCTATCAGAAACATTTCAAACAGGACGAAAAATGTTTCCGATGGTTTCAAATGATAGGGTAATAAGTGATTGTGCTGCCATCTGTTTACTGGAAATCAAACTAATCCATATCATGAAGAACTAAAATAGACAGTACTGTAAGAAGTTTTATAAAATCACGGTGAAATTTCAGAAGGAAGTCTGTCCATCTAATTAACAGTAAAGTTTTAGGTAAAGAACATTTTTTATCTTTATGGTTTTGAAATTATTTACAACTAGTTAAAACCATGAATGCGAAACAAAACTCTATGGTTTAACCATTGACAACTAGGATGGTTTCAAAGCCAGAAAAAAAAATTGATTTGACGTTGGAGCTAGGTTTCTTCATTAGATGATGGGCATTGATGGTAGGTAGTCATTGAGTTGTGCTTTCATCAAATAATGAAAAATAATGAACAGTTGAACATGGTTTAATAATTTAATCTGGTTGTTTCAACTATCCTGAAAGATGGGAAATGCTAGAGTTTTTTTTTGTGTTGAGCAGCTTTATGGTGCTGACATCTGTACGTGAATGAGAATATTGTATTGTAATAGTCCAGGGTTACAAATTGGCGAAGGCAGGACACAGGAAACTCCTCGTCGGTTAAAGAGAATGGAGGATATATTGTGGTGTCAACTGTCATAAGATCGACAACATAGCCCTTTAGGCTATAACGCGTACCCAGCCACAAAGAACTAAATGGCTTCATTAGGATAGCCTAGTTGGTGTGATAAAATTCGAGTTGTTTAACAATATTTGGTGAAAGCAATTAATGAACGGTTTTAATCGCATTTAACAGTTTGAATACCATCTTATTTATGGTTATTTGACTATTTTGCTTCAATGTGGTAAAATAACAATTAAATAAAATTGTCATTTAACCATTTTTTCATGAAGTTTCTAACAGTGTAGGATACTAGGATGATTTATAAAAATATGAGAATTTTTTTGACTGTCTTCCATTATTCAATTTTGTTACCGAAAATATGGTCTCCTAACGTAAGCTAGAAGAATTTTACATTTTAAATAATATAAGATAGAGTAAAGGAACTTTTAATATTCTTTATTGGGAATTTATTTTCCAGATTACTTTTATTTCAACAATATATTCAAATAAAAAAATGAATAAATAAAAATAGATCTTTCAAGAAATATCCTAAAAAAGTCCTATTTTTAAAAAATGCTAGACTTTTTTTGAGAGCATATAAAACTAAAAATGTTTTTGAAACGTAACTGAAATTTTTTAACTGATATTTTCACTTAATTAAATGCTTGAATTGTTTTGAATAATATTTTTTTTTGCAATCAAAGCATCAAAACGCTTGAATGATTACTTATTTATGAATTGAAATTTAATGTGAAGAATGCAGATTTATATAGAGAATAGATAGAATTGCATTCGACATCAATATAAGAACTTTATGATAATCTTATTTTTATTTTTGTTACCAAATTTCGACTTATTTCTGACTGTATAATTCCGTTGAAAGAAGTTTTATTTAGTATGACACATACACCACATAACTTCGAATCTGAAAGAAATAATGAATAGTGAAAAAAAAAATGAATTTTTATAATTATATAAGTTTAAAATTGAAACTGGGAAAAAATCCATGCGTTTTGATTGCTTCCGATTTTATGATCTGTATATTTTGAAACGTTTGACAAACTACTTTAATCAAAATATTTAGCTCTCTGAATCGTAGTTTTATGCATTTACTTCAGAATATAAATGATGAAGTGCCAGAAACTTTCTAATATTTTTCAAATAATATAAAAAGTAATGATGGGAAAAAAATTAAATAATGATTAATAACACATTAGAAATAAATTTCTCTTGAAACCTCCTATTGGAAAATAATAAAATGGATGAGAAAAGACTTTGTTTTACTTTAATGGTCTGTAATAAATGATACATTATGAATGGCTACAAAATGGAAAATGATGAATTAATGAAACCGCATTAATCAAATTTATAATTTATTGAAATGCAAAAAAAAGGTAATGCAAAATAAATGTCTTTTTCATTACCAAAATGAAAGTATTTTCGTATAATGCAGATTTAAAATAAAATTGTCACCATTAAATTTTATGAATATGTTATTTAAATTATTGCTAGTATAGATTCAATAATTAATTAAAATAAATTATTTCAGTCATAATTAATGATTATAAATTAATAATATTTTCTTGTAATACTTGAAAATGCGTAGTTATATCTACAAACATTTTGTATTGTTTTTCAATATAGTATTTAAGGAAATTTAATAATTTGCTATTATTATATCTATGCACATTACGTTATTATATCAATACACATCTTGTATTATTTTGCAATATTATATTTAAGAAAATTTAATATTTCGCTATTATTATATCTTTACACATTGCATTATTATATCTATACACATTTTGTGCTGTTTTGCGAAATTATATTTGAGGAAATTTAATATTTTGCCCTTATTAAGTCAACACACATTGCGTTATTATATCTATACTCATTTTGTATTATTTTGCAACTTTATAAATAAAAAATTTATATTTTATCATTATTATATCTATACACATTGTGTTATTATATCTATACACATTGTGTTATTATATTTATATATACACATTGTGTTATTATATCTACACACATTTAGTATTGTTTTAAAGTATTTATTTAAGGAAATTTAATATTTCGCTATAATTATATCTAAACGCATTGCGTTATTACATCTATGCCCATTTTGTATTGTTTTGTAATATTATACTTAAACTAAACTCATCGGCACGACAGCCCATAGAGAGCCAGGGCCTACTGAACACATCTCAGTTTTCTTGACCTTGGGTTCTGGGATGCAGAAGCAGATGCTCCGGTCAGGTGGTCAGCCGAATGCGGAATCCCCAGTGTTTAGTTTCCAAGCATGCTTGGCACTCATTTATCGACCCACTGAAGGCATGAAAGGCTGAGAGTCAACCTTGCCCGGCCCGAGGATCGAACCCAGGACCTGTAGCATCGGAGCGCTACTACTCAGTCAATGTTACATTTAAGGAGACTTAATATTTTGCTATTTGCATATTATATATATATATATATTCATTAANGAATATATATATGCATATATTGTTGAATTATTTTGTAATATTTATTTTAGGAAATTTAATATTTTGCTGGAGAAGCTCTTTTTGTCAATGTTGTTGCGTTATATTTTCAAAAGAATCTTAAAAATAAATTTGAAACATGTTGTAGCAATAATTATTCTTTACTGCTACCTGATATGCTATTTCCTCTTATTAAAAATGCTCAAACATTTTGTGTTATCATGTATAACGAAATTTAGTACTTGCTTAAACAGAGTTGCTTACATACTTTCGTTTTAGACATATTCTATTCTAAAAACCAGCATATTTCTTATTTAATGTTAATCTATGTTAATGTCATGGATCAGTACTATTCAATATTATTTGCTACTTAGTATGCTGTACCATTTTCCTATTTCCCACAACTCTTTACGCAGGTAAAATACCATTAACATTTTGTATGCAATCATGATGACCTTAAATTTGGAGAAACAATTTTTCAAAACTGAAAAATTCAAAACTAAACCACTCATTAAAAGCAGCTGTATTTTCTTTTCATAATAAATTATGTGTAATCTTGGTAATCTATCTATAAAATTATAATATCTGATAGTTAACCATTATAATTCACCTAATGTGATAGACATTTAACTGTCCTTATGTTGCTCCTAATATTATCAAATATTACTCAGTATATGATAATACTATCATACTGTTCCTAGTATTATCATATATTGCCTAATATATGATAATACTGTGTCATAACGTTCTTGGAAAAGTTGCATGTTGCTTAGTATATGAGGATACTGTATCATATTAACTGAATTAAACTCTGTGGCATGACAGCTCATGGAGCGCCAAGGCCTACGGTGCCCATAACGGGTTTCTTGAACTTAAGCTCTGGGATGCAGGAGCAGATGTTCCCGTTGGGTGGTCAGCTGAATTCCCAGTGTTTAGTTACCAAGCATATGCATAGTACTCATTTCATCGACCCACAGAGGGGAGGAAGCCTGAGTCAACCTTGCTCGGTTTGAGAATAAAACCCTGGACTTGGGGCTCGGGAGCGCAGAGCGCTACCACTCAGCCACCGGGCTTCACTGTAATATATAATTTCTAGTATTATCCTATATTGTTTAGCACATGATAATACTGTATCATTTAGTTTTTAGTGTTATTATATATTGCACAGAATAAGGTTATACTGCATTATATAGTTCTTAGTATTATTATCTATTGCTTAGTATATAATAAGATTGTATCATATAGTTCTGAGTATTATCACATATCGCATTATATATGATAATACTGTGTCATATAGTTCCAAAATTATATATTGTCTAGCATATGATAATGTTATATTATATAATTATTAGTATTATGATTGTCATGTTATGCCTATAAAACAAATAATAGCTCACTTTAAGTCGTCAACTGGGGAATCCAATTACAGAGCTGTGTTCGGGTTTTGTTGATGCTATTCTCCTAAAATACCTTTTTTGTGGTTATTGTTATATAAATCCCCTCCTAAGAACATGAAAATGCATTTAATATTAATTATTCATAGATTTTGAACTCTTACTAGTTCATGATATTTTTTTTTTGAATTATTAAAAATACGTATTTGGATTTTTTGGTTTTTATTATTATTTTATTGATGCTTATTTTTATTGAAAATTAAATGAAATATACAGAATATTTAAGTATTCTGTATCTGAAGTTTTTAATTTTTTTTAATTCATTTGTTATTGAAAGGTATTTGAAGAATTAATTATTCATTATTATCACATTCAATTACCCCTGATTCAATTGTCACTGATTCAATTGTATGTTTAGTTGTCACTGATTAATCATGCTTGCTTGAAGTTATTAATTAAGACTAATTAAAGAAATGCAATGCAATTTAAAAATCAAACTAGATACTTACATTTATGATTTACTAGTTCAAGCTATTCAGCAAAAATTCAAGAGGGAATTACTATAAGAAGGGCCATTATTCAGGGTGCCGGTACCTTTCACGGTAAAATCAATTTTTACCGAAGCAGTTACGGAACTTAAAACTGATATACCTTGATTTTTTAAAGTAATGATTATAATAAAACTACTGAATCACTCTAATTTAAATATTACTCTAAAATTACGATATAATATTTTACGGTAAAATGAATTCTACGAATGATGCACCCAAACTACCTATACTTATAATCTGATTTGATCAAGAATTTTCTACAATGTAAGTGATAAATATAATGTGTGTTAAGAGTTTAAGTAACACTCAAAGTTTATAAAATAGAAAGAACTTTTCATTAATAAACTAAAATATTTTGAAGGAAAAATCAAAGATTCTTATGATCCCCGCCTTATAAATCTTAATAATGATCCTTAATAATAATAATGTATTAAAGAAACTGAACTTTGAGTTTGGATGGAAATTAGACATAAACCAAATTCATCATGTTGTGTTTTTTTTCTCGACAGTACCTGCACAAAACGTGCGTGATATTTAAATGAGTCACTTTATTATAAAAGGAAGAAAATTTAATGGGAAATACATGCTATTTTCTCACAGTAAAAACCCAAAATTTTTTTTAGCATCATAATTTTCTCTAAAAATAAGACATTAAACTTAGCGACAGATGTGCTTAAGAGGATCTTTACGAGTTTGGCGTTGCAGTAAGGAAGAAGAAAAATTTCCCCAAGAGCTAGCTCGCTAAAATTCCTCCCACTTTGGAATAACAAACGCAACAATCTACTGCTGCAACCCTGTTTTTCGATTCGAAAATTTTCCCGAGTCCCGGACTTTACCGGGAGTGTTCCAGGTTGCTAGGTTGGTTGCGCGCTTTTCTACCAGCATCTGCGACTGTGCGCGTCGATTAGCATAATTCACGGGCTTCCTTTCGTATCTTTCGAATTTCCCCAAAACATTTTAAGTGTTTTTCCGCAAGGCAGTCGTTCAAGTGTGATTTTAAGAACGGATTAAGAATTGTTCTTTTTTCCCGGAAATTGCTCTTGTAATTGCTTTGAAAGATTCGATATAAAAAATAAGGTAAGCATGCTTTGATTTGTTTATATATTTTGTTCATTTTCCTATTTAATTTGTTATTATTTTTAAAAACTTAGTTTAGGGATAGGTTAAAACAGCAATGTAAATTCGACGTCATTGTCCTGGATTAAATTTTTTTAAATAAAAAATTTACAAAGGACATGAATTGGTCAAAATGTGCAATCATTTTGAAAAAGGAAAATTTAAGATGAGAGAATCTCTATAACATTAAAATTTGTAATGTTCATATATATTGTTTCGGAATAAAAGTTTAAGGAACAGATTAGTTTAAGCAAAAACATAAAACTATTTAGTTATATTTGTTTTATTATCCTTTCTTTTTCTTTGATAAATTTCATTAAAAAGTAATAAGAAGGCATTATTAGTTTTTGGAATAATTTTTGGCGAGAACTGTCTGGAGATATTGATTACATGCATGAAATTTACCATTCTATTAAAAGGTAAATTTATTTTTTTTGATGACTACATGGGGAATCGAATTCTGGTAAAAATATCATACTGTGTGGTAATGACATTTCTGGTAAAAGTTAACCATAATTCTGGTTAATAAATAAAATATAGTTATTTTTTCGATACATTTGGTAATTTTTCAGTTCATATGTCGTACAATGGAAAAATCAATGCAAAAGAGACAAAAGAGTCAAAAATTGAGATCTTTATATATTTGACATTTTCGTACTTTTAAAAACTTTTTTTTTTCAAAAATCAATTTCGCTTAATCAGTTTTTTGAAAATCTACTTTACAGCATGGAGAAAAAATTTTTGGTGAAATTGCCGCACTCCGTAAAATATTCTGGTAAAATTTCTGTAAAATCGTATTTTTTAAAATTTTGCCAATATCAGTACCAAAGCGGTTTGTTAAAAATTTCGGAGCTTTTTGGAGCTCTCATGGATTCTGAAACATGGTAAATGTTACCACATTCTGGTAGTTTTAATATACTTTTTCTAGTGTGAGTTTTAGTGCATAATTAGTCTGATAACATTTAAATTTGCAATAATGCTAAATGTTAATTTAAACAACTTAAGTTCTTCGTTAATTTTTCTCACAACAATAAAAATTCAAGAACTTAAAACTTAGATAAAAAAGCGACTTATTTAAAACTAACCTTATTTAGAATTAACCATGTTCAAAATATATATAAAAAATATATTTTAATATATATGCTTAAAAATGATGTATTCAAATACTTATAAGTTCTAAAATTAGTATAATTTATTAGAATATTGAATAACCAAAGTTTTACTTATAATTATTATTTTCCCTGATAGTTTATAAATATATTGCTCTTTTGAACTAGCAAGTTTAACCTTAAGCGTTATTCTCTTTTACAAAAAGTCCCTTTTTTATTAGCTTTAAACATATATTTTAGTTTAATTATAGCATGTTATAAGAAACAAAAATCTTTCGTTAAACAAGCACTATTTTTAAAGATTTTCAATCAAGTAAATGTTTTTACTTGATCGAAAATAGTATAAGAATATAGTAATATAATAGAATTAATAGTTCATTAAGCCCATAGTGCTACAAACTAATAAGCTAAATGGAATAGTTCATATCGATGTTGAATCCATCAGTTTACTAGTTAGTTAAGTAGTTAATGGTAATGGTTAAAAATACAACTATAGCATATCGTTGAAAGTTTGAAAACAAAAGCAATGCTTCGAGAGCTAAAAGACCTAAAAAACTTTGAATTAAAATAATATAGTCATTTAAAATTCAAGCAGGATAATAATACGGATATTTTAAGCTGTTAAACAATATAATATTTAGATAAATTTTTTATAATTTAAAATCTACATTTTTATTATATTTAGGCTCAATTTTAATTTTTAAAATAAAATAAAGAGTAAAATAAATTTCGATAAAATTTCATTTTTATGCATGTACTAAGATATATTTTCTAAGGATTTGCGAATGTCTTAGATCATCTTAATAAATATTAATTTTGTAATTTTTTCATCGTTCTTTATATTTATTTAATAAAGGTCATAGTCATGGAAAGAAAATGTTTCACCTCTTAAACATATCTCAACACCACACTTAAATCTACAAATCTTTAAAAGCAGTTTTTTAAAAAATATTTCATTCATATTCCAAGGAAAAACCAACGAAAAGACTTTTCACAATGCAGAACTCCGAATGAATGGTTTGTTGTTAATGTCAAGATTAGCGAACGTAGAGAAAAAAAGCGGAAGTGCTAATCTCTCAAAAAGAGTATTGAAAAGTGTCTCACGATAATCAAAAAGTATCGGAAATCAAATACTTTTCAATCACATCAATAAAAGTACGTGATCGAAAAGCTGTTTAAAAATTATATGTAACGTAAATGTAGCGTAAATGCTTATATGTTTGTATTTAGAGCAAATCATGAGGATTTGAATTACATACATTGTATAAAATTCCAGAATAAATTACGGTAAAAAGTATCGACACTCTGTGTGCATCAATCGTATTATAAATTTTTCCATAGAATCCATTTTTCCGTAAGTTGATTCGGTGTCTTTTATAGTGTAGTCCGGAAATATCGTCGTAAGTGGTGGTGTGTTCTGTTCCAAAACAAACAAACAGACCAAAAAATCTTAATAGTGTAGCTCCCCTAGCGGCGTATGATGACATTTTCAGGCATAGGTTCCTAAGCAATTTTAATTCCGATGACGTGCCTTAATTCCCCTAGAATGTTGTTGTAACATTTGAGCAATCCTGTATTATATATAACATTGTTTACGCTTATATATTTCGACAAAAAAATAGTCTAATAATGTCATTTTAAAAAAGGAAGATGGAGAGGGAACAGATTGCAGATTTGAAATCGGCGATACGAAAGTATTAGATCTCATGCAACAGAAAACAAAAAGTGTTATCTTACAAAATTCTTTAGTGTTATCTTAAAAATGTTTTACAATAGTTTCCATCAATTTGTTCAGATTTTTGGAACTATACAGTTCCGCGATTTTGTTTTTAAATTTACAGATTTTTTATTCAGTAAACGCAATTATTTTAAAGTACTTATAAATCATAGCATGCTTGAAAAGTAAAAATTATTTATTAAAAGTATGGTAATACAACATAGTTTTACGATCAATTTTGTCATCTAATAAAGATGGTAATTAATTCTCTTAAAAGTTATCCGAGATTTGAAAGAAACACTGAAAAAACTACGTTCTTTTTCTTTATTTCCTTATTCTGAATGAATTACAGTTATTGGATGCAAAATATATCATAAAGACAATTTTAACTAAAGTGCAATAGTGCAGTTACCTCATTCAAAACAATACCGTATTCAAAACAAAACAAATAAAAATCATGATTCGTAATTAATTAGAAGAATTTTCCTAAGCTAAAAATTCAGACTATTTTCAAATTTAAATTGATAAACATTTAAATCATTGTTACGTACTATGAAATTTAACAAAAGAAGCTTATAAAAATATATATTGACAATACTCGTCAGAAGTTAAAAATGAAGCATCTAATTTGTTTCCCTTTGAAAACAGTAACACTTCTAAAGTATGCTCTTTTAGAATAACCTTTTAACAAACAATCATTTAAATGAATTCTTATTAAGTGGCAGATTGTAATTCTTTATTAAAACTAACAGGTAGCAGGTTATTCAAACTAATTTAACAAAATTTTAAAGGTAAATAAAGCATACAAACATTTGTGATTCACCATGAGTTAATTTAATAAAATTATATAAGCTATTAATACCAATAAGTTTATCAATACAAAAATAATAAAATGCTTACTTCATTTCTCATTTTAATGATTTTTATAGATAAGGTACCAAGTTCTTAAATAAAAGAGTTAAGTTTATTAAAAAAAATAATACATTATGGGAAATATTAGTAACAATATGTTGCAATACTGCCAACAATTCAGTTATCAAAACCTTCTAAATTTTTTCGCAAAAATCTTAAGTTTAAGCAAAACAAATCAAGTAGGTTAAAATTATCGAATTATTTCCTTAACTATATGCTATGCGTTCATTTTGTGTAGCGTTTTATTTTAATTTATAAACATTAGTAAAGATCAATAGTTATTATTTTTATTTCCGATTTTTTTTAAAACGTAAGTTTTAATGAAATAATTTCTTTTGGGGGCAAATTTATCACAAACGTTTTTCAGAGAATAACAAATGCTTGTGTTCTCGTAGATATTCGAATCACGTAAAACTGACTTCATCACACAAACTACCTGCCAAAGGCAAACCACTGTTTCGTTGATTGATAATTGCTTCTGCCAAAACCAGATTAATGAGAACTGAATAACTATATTTATTCAGATGTTTCCTTATATATGAGATTTCTCATTTCTTTTTATAGTGAATTGAATTTAAGAGTTATTATTATAAATTATTTTTTAATAATAACTCTTTTTAATAAGAACTATTGTTTTCAATTTAGTGTTCCCAGATAAATTAGAATTTTAACGAGAATTTGAAATATTTTACAAATGTAAATTATAATAATAAAATATTCATATTTTATTTAAGGAATAAAATATGTTGAAGAAAAAGCAATAAAAAAAAGAAATAAGACGAAGAAAAGAAAAAAAGAATAAGAAAAAGAAATATCATTAAAATTAATTTAAACTAGCCTCCTATAGTGACCAGATTGGTCACCTTTCAAAATTATCTTGTACAACATACAGACTTTAATGTAAAACAAGCTGAAGGTACGGGGAAACTGTATTTAAATATTCCAACTCTTCAACCCCTCTTCCAATCCTAAAGTCCCAATCTTAATTAGTTTTATTTATAACATTTATATAATATATTACCTAATCAAATTAGTTGTTATCCTCGTGGAAGTACTTTGATTTCAATTTTAACTATTTTCAAGAGATGTCTACGATATCGTTAAAGTTCGTTATATATTGAATTTTAGCAATAATTTATTATCTATATGATAAGCCTTTAACTCACACAAATCACCGTAAATATGAACTTACTGTACATTAGTTCATTAATCAAGTAATCAAGTATTGTTAAATTTCGGAGGGGGTTTCATCCCTCAAACCCTCCCCAACACTAAGTCACTGTCTAGAGTTCTATTAGAGCAAATATATTCTAATATAATAATATATAAATAAATAAATTCTTTTCAGCTGAAATATATCTCTTTAATAAATAATGTTTTAATATAAAAGTACTGGAATAAAACTTTAGAAGAGTTTATTGGTTATAGATTTGATGTCTTTCTTTATCTCTCCTAAACTCACTTCAAAAAACTAAGGAAAATATTAAAGTATATTTTTTCCGCTCAAAACGAATATTTTGTACTGAAAAATATGCCGGAAAATGATGCATATGAAAGTGTCACATAATTTATGCATAAGTGATTGTTGCATATTCAAGTAAAATATTAAAAAAAATGTTTGTATGCAATATAATAAACTTAATACGTACGATAATTAACTTGTAAAAATTATGTGAAACGTTAAGGAGTTATCTCAAGTTTACTTAAAACGTTGAAGTAGACATCAGTGGCCATAAATTTGATAACCAAAAATGTCACCTGCTGTTATTAAGCAAGATTTAGATTATTCTCATGCAAAATACCCAGTTTAAGAATTTATTTATGCATGTATAATTTAATTTGATGCATTAATTTAGCGTCAATAACAAACATGAATTTATGAAACAATTTGGAAGATTTGTACTGAGATAGAAAATGCGAAAGTATTATTGTGAAGGTATTTTTGAACGATGAGTTTTATTCATTTTTGCTATTCATTCCAGACTTTAAATAAAAATTCAACATTCTAAAAATGTCATATAGCAGTAAAAAGTTTAAAGGGAGATATCTCTATTTAAAAGAATTATAATGTCAATAAGAGAAATATATTCTATAAATACATCTTAAAACAATTATGAAAACTTAAGAGTATTACGACATATTGCTTCATTTTGCCAATTGCGTTGCATGCGGCCTGCTTGCTCATATTTATTGCTCCATTCCCTTTCTATTTAAAACTTAAAAAAGTCGTTTAATTTCCTACTGATTAAGTTAAGTATTACCTCTTGAATCGTAGTGGCTCAGGGGATAAAGCTTTGGCCTTCCAATTAGATGAATCAGGTTCGAATCCCAGCAATGGCGAGTTGATAAGCATTCCACTCCCAGCTCTCACCGACCACAGTACTGATGCAAAATATTCACAGAGGTGGACAAAACACGGGTCCGAATCCTTTTCCCATCCAGCTACACTTGGGAGAGTTTCGCTACTTTATTTCCTAAGCAATGCAAATACTGTTTAGTTCCATCAAAAAGTCTTTCATGAAAGCTAGTTTGCTCATATGCTTGATCCAAGCGGTTCTCTTGTCTTCTGGGTTGGATTCTCAATTCAAAGACTCTTTTAGTTGAACGTTGATAGTCGTAAATTAACAATCGGGTCGGCTGTTCAATGCTGGTAAAAAATTAAAATAAAAAGTAATATCATTCAAGGATTTTTTTAAACTTTACGCCAGCAACATCTTACAATAATTTTTTCCTTCATCAATGCCATGTTCCCTATATAACGACTATATTCTTTGGCTTTGATCCAGGAGCTGCCTTGTCTTCTGGGTTGGGTTCAAAACTACAAGATCCTTATTTGAACATTTATAGTCGTAAACTAACTATCTCGTCGGCTGTTAAGCGCTGATTATAAAAAAAATACCATTTAAGGTTTCTTTCTTAAACTTTACGTCAGCAGCATCTTACAATCCTTATTTTCTTCATAACTGTCATACTATGCCATATTCCAATAAACTTCGTCCATCAAATGGAAATTTGTGATTTTCAAGTAGACTCATTCTACCGAACTAAAAATTGAATGGTCACTGAAAACTTCAGGCAGCTGATTTCTAAAGAACGTTTTCCTTAACTACTTAAGTTTTCTCTGAAAATATTATAGCTGTTTGGTATGTGTACCTAAGTGCTTTAGTTGATCCGTAACAAATTTAATCAAAGATGAGAAATCGAGTTGGAAGTGCTTCCTTTAAATCGAGCCTGATATTTTGGCTTACTGCACTTGGAGTTTACATTGATAAACTTGTATAAGAAAAAGCACACTGTAAGAAAGTCCGGATTAAAATCACGGTAAAAATTTTATTCCACAATATTAAGTTATAATTTTCTACTTTATCAAATTTATACCGTAATATTAATTTAACGTAATTTTAATTTAAATACAGTTATTCAGTAAATGTTAATGTAAAATTTCACGATTTATCAAATTGCTTGTTTCGTAACATGTTATGGTAAAAATGGATTTTACAGTAAAAAGTGCGGGTACCCTGATTTCCGGTGCTTTTAAATGTAATTTTATTCGAATTTTTTACAGAACAGTGCATGATTATTTTACAGTGAGTGAAATAATATATCAGATTTCTTATCTAATTTCTTTAAAAACAAATTTTTTAAAAAAAATTCGTATTTCGTCTTTTTTCTATAGAGTCCTTGTTTTTTCTATTTTGTACTTAAGTTTGATTTACTCACAAGTAAGTAGAGGTTGGACCACACCGAATTATGACATTAATCCCATTTTGCAGTAAAATACATAAATATTTGATCAATTAGCAAAAAGGTGCAGAGAAGCAAAATGTAGTGAAATAGAATGTTCATATATTATTTTAAATATATATAAATAGAATTTTAATATATATAAAAAAAATAGTCAATTTTTTGTTTCGAGAATTCTAATACTATTTAAAGTTTATTGCATAATACGACAGGGAAAAAGAGAAACAATATGAATAAATTTTGATCTAAAGAATGATCTAAATTAAAATGCAATGTTTGTGGTTAAACTGTGAACCATTAGCATGGTTTTTACATCTGCAGTTGAAATTAAGTTTACGAAATAGGACATAAAAACGTATTTTTTCTGAATAAACACGATAGACAGAATCGAATTTCTAACCCTAAAAAGTATGGAGAGGAGTAACGCAATCTGTAAAATAGGGTCATAATTGTTTATTTAAGAGAGCAGTTAAAAGTTAGAATTTACCTGCAATTTCATTTTTTCAACAATTCTGAATCAAATTACGGTAGTTGAATGCTTTTTTCCCGAGCATAATACGAAACAAAAAAAATCTGATATACAGTAATTTCTATCTTAATAGCCACAAAATCACTGAATAACTCGAATTAAATATTACTGTAAAAATTATGGTGTAATATTTCGCAGTCAAATGCATTTTACGGATGTTGCACCCAAAGTGCCGGTATTCTATGACGTAAAATTATCAATATTTTTTACAGTGCAGTCACACCTTTGAAACTGTATAAGCAAATTCCGGCACTCAGTGTGCCGGTATTATTTATATTTTTACCAGAACGTGCTACGAAACATTAAATATAATGTGCCATAATTTTTATTTCTGATATACTCTAATTTATTAATCACCAAAGTGCTGGTATTAATAAGGTAATTTGATTCAAAATTTTTTAGAATGCAGTCTGTGTAAGCGAATTTTATTGCACCAAATTTTGAAATTTTGCAAAATTCCACGCAATCCATAATAATTTATTATTATATTTTTTCATTTAGTTCATGTTCGAAAGATAGTTTTTGTAAAGTGCATTCATTTTTAGATTATTTTGAATAAAAAAAATTCGCTGAAATGTTCTCAATACTGTTTTTGAAAAAACTGTGATTTTTTAAAATTTACAGTTTTAAAAATATTTAACCGATTTTTATCTCAAGAATTGTCTATTTAAAATTACTTTGTTTAAGAGAATTTAAATATTAGAGTAATTTAAGATTCAAAAAAATGTTTTAATTCATTAATTAAATAAAGTATTTTTATTGAACACGTTTTAGATCAACAAGTTTTACAAATATGTGCAAAACGTTTTTGAATTACTTACGTTCTAAAAATTTGTCACAATTCGCTAAATATAAAATTAACTGTAAAAGGCTAAAACTTTCGACCACTCTCCAAAATTTAATGTTTGGGAGTATATTTTCTTCATATTTTTTCTTCATTTAATCTTTCTTCATATTTCGAAGGATAAAAATTTGAACATTTCGGTAAAACAAGCACTCATTTAAAAATCTCTTATCAAATAACTGTATAAAGTACCGGCATATTGGGTGTCTCATCAGTAAAATTAATTTTTACATTAAAATATTATGTCATAACTTTTACAGTAATACTTATTTAATTAGAGTGATTCAGTGATATCACGATAATTATTACTGTAAAAATTACTGTAAATCAGATTGTGTCCGTAATTTGTTCCGATTATTATGTACAGTAAAAAGTACCAGCAAAAGAATCTGAAAGCTGGTACTTTTTATCGTAACTTAATCGGGAATTTTTGGCAACTTATTTTTTGAACCTCTAGGAATGCCTGCAAGTACAAGTAAATATTCGTGAATTAATCAGAATAAATTTACACAATATTATAACTATCGGTTAATTTATTATATTGTATAAACTTATTCTGAAAGGTACAATAGTTGTATTAATAGTAACTTAACTGACTATTTATCTACTGTACCGCTTAATGTGATAAGTGTATTAAATGTTATGGTAACATTGAATTACTGCTAGGATCAAAATGACAATTACTTGAATAGTTTTATACCAATTAGATTAACGCCAAAGGGATAAATGTCAGTATAGATTCAACTATTCAGTCTCTTGACAATCGTAATACAATTAAGTTCTAAAAATAGCACACTGAGTTATAAGTAGCAAAAGAAAGTATAAATTGAGTAATGGTATTTGATGAACACGTATGAATACTAACTACCACATTTTGCGTGAGGTATTGAATTGTAAATGTTTGAAGTGTATCTGAAATTTGCTTTCAATTTATGCCGCTTTATAAACTTTTAGTTTCTCATATGTCAAGCACTTTATCCTGTTTAAAACAAGTATATTTTTTAAAATTATTGTGTGAACTAAATCAAAATGAATTTAAAAGAAAAAGAAGATACTATACTTAACTCTAGTGTTGTAAAACTAATTTAAGAGTTATAATTTATTTTCTAATCAAGTGTATTGTTAACGGCATTATGAAGTTGACATTGATGATTTTGTCTGTTTTATAATGATGTTAAATAAATTTAAAACCGAAATAACATTAATAATGATGGTAAACAAAATTAATTCATTTAAATTTGCTTGTTTTATAAAACAAAATAAATTAAGTTTGATTTATAGCAATGAATACTATTAATTCACAAATTGAACTAAAAAATTATAACTTGTTTATCTGGACTAATTTTACACATTTAAAAAAATTCATTTTATAATTGTATGCGAAGAAAGATAAATAAAAGCGGAAAATATAAGCAAAACACGCATTCTTAAAATATTTGATTTATTCGCATCCTTAAATGAAAGTTGATTTTTCACTCGATTTTTTCTCATTATGCACTGAACGGAATACCGTAAAATGTATTGTGATTTAGGCTCTATGTGAAGACCAAAAAGCTCGGTAATTTTTATTAAATGCTTTGGCATTGATTTTGATAAAGTAAACTATAAAATATGGTCTTATAATATGTTATGAAGTTTGATAAATGTGGTAAAACTTACTAATTTTATCATGATGCTTTAGAGCATGGTATCAGAACCATTTCAGTTATGCTTACGTTGCAGTTCTGAATTTTTTGCTCAATGAATTCATAAAAAATTACTTAATGAATGGTTTAAATAGGGTAGTTTTATTGGAAATTTTTCTGCATGCGCAAGGAATGAAAATTCAGGTGCTCATTAAATAAATAAAATTCATATATATATGGGCAAAATAAATTATATATATATATATCAGTGGTTACCAACTCGCATCCAGGGAAGCCTTTTTTTGTGGTCCGCGAACCAAAATATATTAGTTGTCATTTTTTTGCGGGTAATTTTCGTAGGAAATCTATATGGGTTATAAATACTTTTAAGTTTTATATCTGAACAATTTGATATCTGTTGCACATTAATTGCTTAATACATAGGTGCGCATGTAGCCAGAATTTTTTAATATGTAATTAAATATTTCTAAAAATCTACTTCTTATTTTAATTTGTAATTCAATACTTTAGTTTTGTACAACTTGATAAAAAACTGACAGTAATATTTAATGTTCTTTCAAACATAAAAGAGTTAATTGCGGCCGCCGTCCTCATGTAAGTCGGAAACCCTATATATATATATATANTATATATATATATATACGTTTTTCTGGTACGTTGCTTCTGTTACCTTCAGCAACATTGATCAATGTGCATGCTTAGTTCATTCGAGCGGATTAGTCCCATCTCCATTTCTCATAGATTAATCTCAAAAGGTGGATTAAAAAATAAGAACTACTCATTTAGTTAAAAAAGGTTGCATAAGAATCGAGAAAAAAGCACTAAAACAAAAGAAAATATGGGACAAATAGGCTGGAGTGAAGTTCTTGCATTTGTTAGAAATTGCATTTATTTATTTCGAATGCCTAATAACAGCGAAAGAAGAGGGTAAGAAGAAATAGTATTATAAAATAACTATGCAAATGAGAGGTTTCATTTTTTACCAATGCATCATCTAATTAAACTTAAAAGCATATTTCTGACACTGAACTATTAAAGTGATTTTGTTATGCAATAAATCTTAAGTTCGTCAATCAGACATGCGTATACAATATACTAAATTTGCTAAATATCAAAAACTGTTGAGAAATCACGTGGATAATTATTAAAATGCATTTTCAATTACGACTAATCAAAAAGTTTCTTGTCGTATCAAAAATAAATTTTAGCTCTTTGAAAATGCAGTTAAAAATAATTTTTATCACAAATTTTATCTAAAATGATTTTAAAAATATATGCTGGGATGGTTTAAAAAACAAAAATTTGTTTTAATAATTTTGTAATACATGTTATAAATATTTAAATCATTTCAATCATTTTATGGTCAAAAATTTTAAAACAAAATTATTCTTAAAAAAATGTTTGTATGCTACTATTTTTAATTAAAATCTCAATAAGCTTGCAATTTTTTAAAAAAAAACTTTATACATAAAATGTTTTAAATACATAAAAATAATTAGGTTTGTAGCCTCTCTATATAAATATTTAATCGTTAGTCTTAGAGTTCATTTTAAATTGTATTGTAGTTTATCAGTATTATAAACATTATATTGATGATATATTAACATATGGAGTTAAATTTTACATTTTTTAATTATCTTAGATGCTCAGTTTAATATTAAGGGAAAGCACACAAAGATAAATTATTTCCACCATAAAATAAATGAACGAAAGTAAATGTTAAAATATAATAAAAAGAATATACTTATAGAATATGCTATACATTCTTATACTTATACTAACATACTTAACATGCTATATACATATACTTATACATATTAAACTATACTATACTAAACTATACTATACTATACTATACTATACTATACTATACTATACTATACTATACTATACTTATACTTACAGAGTTTACTATAAAAATATCCTGTACTTATGTTTTAAAATAAATCCTTTTTTCAACTTATATAAAAGCGGAATTATAACAAATCAAAATATTTTCCAATACTGCCATTATATAAATTTATATAAAAACAAATTGTAAAAGTTTAAATGAATTACTTACGATTTATGTTGTCTGGACTTTTATATTTTATAATGCTTAGTAAAGACTTGATTATTTATGTCTCGCAAGAAAGCCCTGAGAAAAACACCGCTGCTTTTTTTCGAAAAAAGTTTTATTTTCTGTTTATAACATAACAATCGTTAAATTTCTCTTTTGTTGTTTATAGTATAAAAGCTTACTGAGTCTACAAATAGATTTTTTCTGTATATCTGTTTTGAAAATGTCGCATTTTTCACTTTTATTAAATTCTTTTAGATACTTGGTCTACGTGAAAGAGAACTTTTTCCTAAACGAAAAAAAATTACGACTTGCTTAACAGCTCAAATAATGTTCCACAAAATATTCGATTTATTGATCTGAGTTGATCTTTTGGAAAAAAAGACTAAATAAATTAATTTTAATATATTTAAAAGAAGTTTTTATTTTTGTTAAAGTTAATCAATTGTTTCAGTTAATGAGGAGTTTTTTGAAGGATAATTAGAACAATAGGGTAATTATTTTTTCAATAATATTTATTTAATTAGAGTGATTCAGTGATTTTAAAGTAAATATAACCGTAAAAAATTACAGTACATCTGATTTTTTGCTTCTTAAAATTTCACAATAAAAATGGATTTAACGGGAAGAAGTACTGGCAGCCTGAGTGTCGGTACTTTTCATTGTAATGTGATTTTAAGATTTTTACCGTGTACCGGTATTTTATATTTTTTCTTTTAATGTTAAACTATATTTTTGCTAATAAAATTTTTTAGTCTCTTCTGAATTTCTTTCTGTATTTTTACAGAAATTTTAAATTTTCAATTCTGTGTAATATGACATGAGACTCCTGATAAATGATTCCCAATTAATTCCCATGTAGTTTTTCTGAATTTCTTTACAGTGTAGCTATAACAATTTATTTCTGTTTCATTTGCATATGTTTTCGCGAAAAGAACCAAACAGATCACTATTCGTTCATAATTACGAATAATGATATTTTCTATATTTATAATTATTGTCGTTGTCTACATTTATCGTTATCTGTAATCATCGTAATCTCGATATTTTATCTAAGATATAGTTTTAACTTTATTTTCTATGCTTCAATCATTTTCGATTTCTTCATTCAAGTCTGGCAAGTCTTAAGAAAGGGCTTCTTATTTTGAGCGTTTGAGACTTCTTGGAGATAAGAAAGTTTTTTAACTAGCAAAAAATGTATCATTACTATATTCGGTATGCCTTATTTTTTCCTAACTTATTTCTTTCATGGCATTAAAAGTTATACCTGCTGTACGAATAATAATAAAAAATAACATTTATAGCGTTTTTATAAGTTTATAGCATAAAAATACTTGTGAAAATCAGATTTTATTAATTCGCTAAAACATGAAAATGTGTAAAGCTAAACACAAGAGAGCAATATTTTGTATTCGAAGCTCAATCAAATATTTAAAGAAATTTAGGTGGTAAGAAATGCAGAAAAATAACAAATTATTATATTTCAATTAAAACTGGATTTATTTAATTTTTATTTCTTGTATGTTACGAACTAGCAAAAATAGAAGAAGGATTTTAAGAACATATTTAGAAAATATTATTTCAAGACAAAATAAGCGAAGCTGAAAATTTTTTCATAATGCAACTACTTTCACCAAAGCAAAAAACAAATATTTTTACAAATATTCCTAAAACTAGCTATTTTTTAACTACAAAAATAAAAATATTAAAAATGAAACTCTTTGTATTTGATTTTGTACATATTCTTTCGAATTTTTATATAATCAACCAAGCATTAAAATAGTTAGTCTATTAAAACTGGTGAGAAAATTTTAATTTTGAGTGCTTGAAAAAAGTTGACTTCTGAGATTTGTTGAAGGAAAATTAAATGTTTGAGCTAACAAGGTATATTTCGAGAAGATTGTTGACATTTGTCCAAGTTTACTTAATGGATAAGATTTACTTACTTAAATAAATTTTGATAACATCTTTTATTTAATTTTAAATTCATTTTATGCCTGGAGTTAACTCGTATGCTTCAGTGTATTTATCAAATAGAATAAGTCATGATAATAGTTAAGTCTAAATTTATCTTTAAACAAAAACTATATATTGTTTAACTTTGCTTCAAAATATTTTTTTCGCGTTAGCTTAGAATGTTATTTTATCAATAGTTTTATGTAGTTTCTTCTTTTAAATTCAAACAAAACGAAAATCTTTTCTTGTGTTTCAATATTTCTGTCGCAATAAAACTGTAAATTTGCACGACTCTCCTAAAGTATTTCTTAGATATTTTATATTATTTACTTTTCTTAAATTGTTTGTTTCGAAAAAAAATTATCAACTTTTAACATTTTATTTTCAAATTATAGTATAAAAAAACGATTTGGATTAGTTTTTGTAAAATATTTGTTGACTTTTTACATCTTATTTTTAAAGTTATTTCATCTTGATCTCTATGTGCCAAGATTCTTGTAAAACATAATGTATTATAGTGAATAAAGTTATTCAATTTGCCTTAAGAAAAAGAAATAGATGTTGTAATTTGTAAAAGAATAAAAGAACAAAAATCCAACTACATAACTCCTTTGCGTACAAATGGAAATGTATCATAGATAAATAATCCCAAGTGACTAAAGATATTTCGTGATTAAAAACTTCATTCACTTCAAAAATATATAAATAGGAAATAACAGTCAACGGGTTTCAAGTGCTCAAAAATAGGCACCCGTTTTCTAGACTTGCCATACATAAATGAGAAGAAACAAAAGTGATTTGAAATATAAAACGCAAAGTTGCCAAAGAAAAATGGAAACAAATAAAGGTGAGAAACAAAACTGAAAAAAGCCACAGTAGCTGAGAAAAATGAAAGATTAAAAACAGAGCAAGAAACAGTGGCCGAGAGAGGCAAATCAGGGTAAACTGCATTTCCACGTGCTATCTAGAGGTGAAGAATTAATGTCGTTGAAACAGTATTCATATTAATAAAACTAGATTCGAGGGCATCAGGATGAGCAGAAGTGAATGGGGGGGGGTAATTTCGGCATTGTTTAACCCACTGGCGGTTAAGGAAATGGGCAAAATTGGGAGAATGTTTCTCCCCTACACACAGTTCCCCTATCAGTTAACATGGGAAAACCGGTTTTGCTATGCAGAGAAGACTGCAGGTTAAAATGCGACTTTTTACGTGCAGAACCGTCAGTGGGTTAAATTGTATTAAGCCCAAGATTCGAACAATGTGCAGCGATTGCGGATTTCTCATATTCTTGATAGCTGGCATATCTACAGTGTTTAAGCCAATATTTTAAAAAACGTCTAGATTATCTGATGTAACCAGAACAGGAATGTGTGCACTGAACAGGAATGTGTTAAATGCCTCAAATATACATATTTTCAGGTATTAGGTATACATCTGGTCACATCAGGTACACGTCACTGTGCTATATCACATATTACGTCAGGCATACATTAGGTTTCAAGTATACACAATTTCAAGTATACACATTTTCAAGTATACACATTTTCAAGTCATATTTCGATAGCATTTTACTCTCAGAAACTAGATTTTTACTGTATCCGGCTTACAACTTTTTGTTCATTTATTTTATTACTCAAAAAATGACAGTATAAATAAATAAATAGATATACATAAATAAATAAATAAATAATGTAACTTTAGACAACTAACATAAGTTACCCCTTATTGGCTACTTTGCTGCTTCTTTTTATTTCAACGCTGTCTATGTTAATTCAGCGCATTTTATCTTCAATTTTTATCGCTTATACAACCGATAAAACTAATTTCGGTGAAATTAGCGTATCAGTTTCAAGCGAGAAATCGATTAACGTTAGGGTTCACGTTCTTTCACTTTTTCCAAGAAAATCGAAAAGATAATGGAACAGGCGTGTTGTCGAAAAAATAGGTGAACGAGACAAGAAAGCATTATGATAAGCCCTATTATAATTTAGATAACTGGTTAAGTGGCATCTTAAAGAATAGATTCATTGTAATAGCTAGACATATTTTCTTGTTTTAATAAGATTTAAGCGTGAATTGGGTTAGGAAAAAATTACATGGGTAAAATAAAGACTTAAAATGTTTTTAAGAATAATCCTAATAAAACTTTTAGAAACTCATCATCCATAAATAATTTCAATCAAATGCTAGAATTTCTTGTTTGATTGAGATATAAACATAGATTTTGTTTAAGATAGCTCATAAACTAAGATTTTTTGAAAGTATTTTTTTTGTAATTTAAAATTTAGTCAAAAGTGTTTGATAATTTCAGTAAAATTTTTTGATTAAAAATTTAGTCATAGATTTTGTTAGGGATGATGTTAGCTTTATGAGCTTTATGATATGAGCTGATATGAGCTTTAATCAAGATATTCGTTAGTTATTCTTGATAAAAATATCGTGATTGTTTTGAATAATTCCTCTGAAAACTGAGGGTTCTAATATTTTTAAATTGTAGCAACAATTATATGTTGAAACACTGAATTAATGCTATTTAATTATTCGCCTATAATGTGTAGCATAAACTATAAGTGCTTCGTAAAACGCGTTCTGAGAAACAAATTTTTAAAAATTTTCATGCAATAATTTTACAGTATTATATTTACTTAAATATGTATATAAGCATTTTTAAGGGGTAAAGTTTAGATGAGAAATATTATTCTGTAAAATATTGTGCCAGGAATAAAATAGGAAATAAATTGTTAAGAAAACAATGCTTAGATACTTTGTTATTAGCAATAAGGTATATATTCAGCAACATGAAACACTATAGGGATTTATTTTTTCTGCTAAAACATGATGTGATTTGTGACGAAGCTTCGCATTTAAATTCCTATATAATCCACATTTATAAAGTCTGAAATATCAATTTCCCTTAACTTGTTTTTAAAATAAATTCAATTACATCGCGTGAAGAAAGAGTTAATTTACTAAACAGTGAACTAATTTTTAATCAGCTTTTGTTATACATTTAAATGATATTTGCTCCTAAGTATTTCAAACTGCCAAATTGATAGAAATTGCTTATTGACTGTTTTCACATAATACGGTTAAACAACCAGAATTTTATACACACCAACCTTATGAAGCCATTTAGTTCCTTGTAGCTCGGTACATAGTATAGCCGAGAGGATTAATCCGTCAATCTCATGACCGGCTGAACGGGTTCAAATCCCGGCGTTGACATCACAGCATTTCTTAAATTCCTTCAACACATGAAGAGTTTCCAGTGTTCTGCACTACCTGATTGGAGACCCTGTGCTATTAGAATGCGAAGCTCTCATTCACGCAGAAATGGTAGCACCACAGAGCTTCTTAACGCAAAGAAGACTAGTATTTCCCATTTTTCACGATAGATAGCACCACCAGATAAACTAATCAAGCCATTTTTCTCGGCTTATTTGACAAATTGTAACTGAAACGCAGCATAATTCCAATGTCCTGTGCCTAACGAACAGCCAGCCTTAAAAAGTTAAATTTAATTATTACGGTTTTAAGACCATGCTAGGTGTAAATGGTTAAAATTCTGTATAGTTTTGCCTTCTTGCTATTTAACTGTACCAACTTTAAGCGTTTTCAAAACCGTAAAAGTAAAAATGCTCCTAACCGTAAATTTTACGGTTAATTGAATGGATAGACCGCTGCTGGTTATTTAACCGTGCTTTTAGAACGAAAAGTCTAACAATGCGCAAAGTTCAAATATTATTTTATTATCCTTACTTTTCTTTTTGGTGTAGTTCTAATGTCTTTATTTCAAATTTTAATCTTTATTAGATTCATTAAATTTTTTGATTAAATGTTTTAAGTTCTGATTAAAAAAGTTAGAAAGCTTAATATAAGGTTAGGAAGAAATTTCTTTTCGAGGGAAATCTCAATAAAATATACGATAAGATCAAAGCAAATTGATTTTAAAGTAACGTCTTATGAAGACGGGTACTGATTTTAATAGGATTCGAACATACATAGACAGATATATTGCAAAATTACGTAACATGTTGTCTACGTAAAGGGTGGAAATTGGGATAGAGCATTTAATCGAAACATTAAAAACCTATTAAATTAAATTTAACTTATTTGTTGACATAATAATTGTGTTTACATGGATGAATTTAGAATTTTTAATTAATTTAATAATTATTATTCCAAAATTCAAAATTAATTATTTAACACTAACGTTTATGAAATAATGTTGTTTAAATAAACGTTTTTGATTGCCAATAAAGATTTTTTAGAAATAAAACGCTTTTTTAAGCCTTCCCTGCTATCAAGAAATGCTAAATTTTTACTATGTAAAAATGTGATCAGACTCATAAATCTGGAACCTGACCAAAGATTGAGAAAATATAATAGTCATTTTTGAGAGAATACAGGAGAAGACACTGGCTCTTAGAGCTGTCTTGCTAAATCTCATAATTAATAACATGAAAAAATAGATGGACCATAAAACTTAAAATTGAAGCTGCAGTTTTATTCGGATTATCAGTTTCGGATTATCAGTTCGGATTGCAGTTTTATTTTGATTTTCTTGTTCCAATATATTCTAACTCCTACTTATTATCAATTCCTTCTTTCCAACTGAATGGATAATATTAAGAAATGGCAAATAAAGAGCATTAAAAGGTGAAAACTTAACTCCTTTACCGCATACAATTAACGCATATATATGTAAATAAAATTTCTCATTAGAACTTTCTATAATAATTTAATTCCCATGTTTTTACGATGGCTTTGAGCTACAAAATTAATTCAGGATTTCAGGCATATTTGGAATTTACATAATGCGCTCAGATATGAATTTAAACTTGGTGTAGCGTGGATATGAGTAATTCACAAAAGTATGCAAATTAGGAGTCAAAATAACAGCTTTGCTCCGACAAAATTGTCACATGCTAATGAAGATGATATCTTCAAAATGTCAGCTCTGAGAAAATTTTAGAATGGCTAGCAGAATGACTAATAATTCAATGTATGAAGGAAATTAAAGTTTGAAGCAAGAACCTTGATTAAGATGCTGATTCGATGAAATGAAAAAAAATATAGTAATAAAGTTTTAAATTATTTTATTGAAATTATTGTCAATGAATCTAACAAAAAAAAGTTCTCTTGCCAATAACTCTGAATTTTAACTCCTAAATAATGTTCATTTGTCCTAATTTATACAATATGAGGGTCTTCCTACTTAGCAAATGTCATAGAAAGTTGAGCTTTTTTCAATTATTTGCATTTATACCTCATGTATTTATAGATCACGTATATATCAGTAAAGATTTTCCAATTTTGGCATAAATCATTCTTTATTCTATATGCAGTGCTTTAAAGTAAGTTTGTTTAATCATTTGAAAAAGAAACTTGATGTGAGCTTAAGAATTTTCACGTACACACTAACAAATATTTTATATTTTGTAATGGCAAATATTTTTTTTAACCATGGCTACAAAACTTGTTTAATGTTTTAAAATGTGATGCAAGCATCACATTGACAAAAATTTGTAAAGTAATCTTGAATCTAAAGTAAGCTTGTTCAACTATTTGTAAAGCAATCTTGCTGTGAGCTTAAAAGTTTTCATGTACCGTCATGTGGGGCTACTTTGTGCAAATTCGAATTTGGCACTTTTCAAGTGCTGCTATTCAGTATTATGTTTTTATCACGTTAAAAATGTGTGGAATTTGAAGATAGAAGTCTCCTCTATTACTACAAACATTTTTTCGAATTTTAAAACAATCTCAGAGTGTGTTTTGTTTATCCAATGTCAACAACTTTCCGAGAACGTCGGACGTCGAAAAGTGTGCGTGGAAACTTTAGTTGTGAAATGCAAAGACGTTGATAAAACAATTGTCGTAAGTGCAAAGTATTTTATTTATATATTACTAAACAATTATATCATGTTAGCGTTAAAAAAATTTGAAAGTTAATAACAAATAAACGGAAAAAGAAAAAAAAATGCCCTGTGCGGCTACTTTGTGCAAAGTTTCATTCGTTTTTTTTTTCAACAGAAAAATTGTCAGACGTTATAAAAAAATACCTGGAACGAGGAACTACCGTGATTACACTTTAGAAAGGCTGCAACAATGTTTGCAAGCAGTTGCTGGTGGTATGTCGATTGCAAAAGCTTCTTGGAAGTACAAAATCCACAGAAATACTATATTTAATAAAATTCACAAGAAACACGTGAAACGTGCTATTAAACTGTTATTTTTCTTCTACAAAGATTTTTCTAATGAATTAATCAAACGATTTAACACATAAAAATATATATTTTATAGGACATCAGGTGATTTTGACAGAAACTGAAGAGCAAGTTCTGTCATGTTCATTCAAGCATGTTATGTTCAAATTTATCAATATTATAAATGTCAATGAATATGTAATAATTATTATTTTTGAAATTTCATCGATTTCGATGTTCAAAAATGTATATGGTTTACTTTTGTTAATACTCAAATGTTTCGAAATAAACATTCTTTTTAAGAAAAAATTCTTTTTTAAAAATGTTTTTTTAACACTGAAAATTATTTTCTTTACATATCTTGATATAATTTTTACATATCTTGATGTTTCTGTTATTAAAAATGTCAAAAATTAACTTTGTTAACAATTTTTTATCAATATTTTACTAAAAACATGATTATTAAACTGAATTCCTATCGCTGCACAAAGTCCTTGCACAAACATACCTTGCACAAAGTAGCCCCACATGGGGGCTACTTTGTGCAAGGTATGTTTTGACTTATTATTTGTAAATATTACATACAAATAATGCCAATATTGATCAAATTCACTCGTCTGAGTCCAGTTATGAATATAATATCGATAAATTTTACTGAAGTTTGAATCAACATAGTTTTTTTACATGTCAAAGTTCAAAAACTGCGAAATCCTGCACAAAGTAGCCCCACATGACGGTACGCACTGACAAAAATTTTATTCTTGTAGCAGTAAATATTTTTTTAACCATATCGAGGTAGACGAAATTTGCTTCCTGTTTTTAAATGTTATCAAAGTGTCACATTGACGAAATTTAATGTAAGTTCAGAACAGCGCAACCATGAAACAACAGTGGTGTTTGGTGAAGACATTTCTGAAAATTAAGAAAAAATACATAATATGGTTAATAAGACTAAAGCATACGACATTTGAACCATTCATTTGGTAATTTTTCTGTTAATATAGTAATGGTTACCGAAAATTCTGGTTTTCAAAATTATATTACTTATACCACACATTTAGTAAAAGAAATAAAAAATTGAGAAGTAAATTTGGTCAAATTAATGGTTTCTATATCATGCTCTAAGGTATCATGATAAAATTACCAAATTCAACCACGTTTATAAAATTCTATTACGCAATACAAAACTATATTTTATTGTAAATTTTACCAACATCAACAACAAAGAGATTTGTTAAAAACTATCGACCTTTCTGGTGTTCCCGTACCACAGAATTGCAAAATTATGGTAATTTTGTTCATACTTTTTTCTCAGTATTGAAAAAATTAAAAGGTTCTTAGAAATTAGGAAATGATGCAACGTGTCAAAAATAAATAGAAAAACGAAAAAAAAACATCTCACTATTGTTAAAATGGTAAGTTAGTCTAGTAACTGATTAAACAAAATAACCTCCTTTATCTTGCATAGCGGTTAGAAAAATTTAAGATACACTTTTTAAAGGGATTTTTAGAGCATACTATTAAAATAAAAACTTTCCTCAGGTTTCTAAACTTGCCTAGAATTATTATTTTTACCAGGCTTCATAATTTGCAGTTCTGAAACAGATATTACAATTCTAAATGGCAGTTTAGAACAATTCTAAAATATTTATTATGATTTTAAAAGTTAATCGACATTTTTCCAGAACCTTTTCTTGTTTTGTTTCTATTATTCAACTCTGATTCAAACAAACGTAGTTTTAATACCAAGATTCGAAGATGAAAATTTTATTAAGAATTTTTTCCAAAGGTTCATAAAGGATCGTTCTTAATTGAATGGAACTGATTTATTTATAATTTTTTTATCATTTTTTTATAAAATTTTTTGTCTTCAAAATGTCTATCATAGGTACGAAAATTATTATTACTTTTTCATCTTAGCAGTTATACATTAAATCCAAAATTGGCGTTTGAGATAAAACTATAAATATTAGATAATCGGATAAAATATAGATAATCCGATAGACGAAGTAAATGATGAAAAATATCCATTGAGACATTTTATCACAATTTATTTTCCATTTTCAGGAAAGCATAGAAGTTATACTTGGCTTCGATGAAATCTTACAATGAAGACAAAAATAATTAATTAAATAATAACTTTGATTGTAAAAATTTATATAAATGCATCACAACCCTGAAATATTATTTTTTGTGACTTATCTCAGTCTTCCAATTAGCCTTAAATTAGTCAAATTTAATATTAAAAATTTCTTTCACTCAGATCACAGAGATAAAAATATCTGGTAAATATACCATACTGAATGATAAAGACATTTCTTGTCGAGAAAACATAACTTTGGTAATAAAACCCAAAATATAATGCATTTAAATCATTCATTTGGTGTTAATTAATTAAAAACTTTTTTCGCTTCAAAAATATACAAATTGGAAATAACAGTTGACATGCCTCAAGCTCTGTAAAACAAGAACCCATTTTCAAGATTTGCCAGACGTGAATGAAAAGAAGTAATTTGAAAAACGTAAAGTTGGCAAGGCAAAATGGAAAAATACAGATGAAAAACAGAATAAAAAATAACTCTTGGTTCCTCACGGTCACTTTTCCTGCTCTGTTTTTCAAATTTTTTCTCTCTCGGCTACTGTTTTTTTAATTTTTTTTTATTTTTTAAAATTTTTTTCGATTTATTTTTTTTTTAAAAAGTTTTTCGCACTTTTATTTTTCCATTTTTTATTGGTAACTTTGTGTTTTATGTTTCAAATCACTTTCGTTTCTAATTATCCCTGTCTACCGAATCTTGAAAATAGGCACCTGTTTTTGATCTATTGAAGCATGTTTAATGTTATTTTTAATTCGTATATGTTTAAAGCAAATGAAGTTCTCAAACAAGTAATATCTTACAGTTTCTGTTTCTTGGAAATACTTTATTTAACATTCATTTGATAATTTTTCCGTTGCTAATGCTTTTGCAGAAAGTCTTGCTTTCAAAACTGTAAGCTTAATACCACATATTTAGTAGAAAATACAAAACTGAAAAGTAAATTAACCGAATAAATATGTTTTACGCCAAGCTCTAAGGTATCATGATAAAATTACTAAATTTTACTGAGTTGTCCAAATTTTATCACGTATTAAAAAACCATATTTTATAGTAATTTTACAAAAATCATTTCCAAAGTGCTTTGGGTAAAAATTATCAAGCTTTTTAGTCTTCCCATAGAGCTAGAAACATGGGAAATTTTATAATATTGACTATACTTTTGTAGTTTTGACTATACTTTTGTAGTTTTGACTATACTTTTGTAGTTCTGACTATACTTTTGTAGTTTTGACTATACTTTTGTAGTTTTGACTATACTTTTGCAGTTTAGACTACACTTTTTCTCTAATTACTAATTTTATCTAAGATATGAGACCTAATAATGAGATATGAAACTTAATCTAAGATATGAGGCCTATTTTTTGGCAATCAATGCAATTTTTAATTGCGTATTATATTTTTATAATTACAATAATGTATTTTAAAAATAAATGATTTTTGATGGATGATTAACGCAATATTATCTTTTTTACAAAACCAAAAGCTTTCACGTTATTTTAAATTTTTTGTAAAATATAAAGAATTAGTAAATTGGAAATATACAAATTATTTATTGGTTAATTGCGTTTTTTTATAAAATGAAACATTTATTTACAGACATAAAATATTCACTAGAAATTGAAAACCCCTTGCTTCTTTGCAACTCAAGACACTCTGAGTTTTTTTTTATGAAACATTCGCCTTTTAGTGACATTTCTAGTGCTTCATTTCCGCCAGGAAAGAGATTTTGTAGGATCTTCTCAGTAATTTGATTTACGGTCTATCTGATGCCCGATTGCTGCATTTGCAAGAAAAGTCATCAATAAAAGGTCAAATTTCTTGCTTATGTGACGCGTTTCTGGATTAAATCTTCTCTTAAGTAAGTAACTAAAGTTGTTATTTCAATTGCTATTTTTATTTGGACCTGGATATTTGAAATATCTAAGACTGTTTATTCATTTGGGATCAAAATGCAGTACTTTTATCACTGAAACTGTTTGATTTATAATTTATTGAGTTCTGAAAGTCAGGGATAATTGCCTTATATGTTTCAAATAAATACTAATAATGTCAGTAGATGTAATGCAGTATGCAATGTTAAGTGTCGAAGCGGAATTTGATTCAGTGTCAGCCCTTTGACTCAGAATTTTTTTTACTCATATTTTTTTATAGTTCTTTCATTATTTTGTCGTAATTTAGGTCAAAATAAGTGAAAAATATTATATTTAACATTTTTAATATTATGGGGTTATGACATACAGTAAGAAACATCGTTTTTTTCTGGATTAAAGGCAAAATTTTCTGAACATGGCTCACTTCCAAACAATAATTTTGAAATTCCATCTAATTTGTTGCTTTTTCGATCTAAAAGAGTTCTTCAAAAATGAAATTTTTTTAATTTACGAAGCCAGGGGCCGTGGGGGTTTGAGATAGAGAGCTCACCTTCCAATGATCCAGGGTTCGAATCCCAGTGATGGCTGGTCGATACGAATTCCGCAACCAACTCGCACCAACCACAGTGCTGACATGATATATCTTTAGTGGTAGACGGATCGTGGGTGAGAGTACCCTTGTCATCAGACTAACCATAGAAGGTTTTCTTCTCTATGTAACGCAAATGCAGGTTAGTCCCCTCAAAAAGTGTTCCACTTAGGCAAATTTCACCCAATATAAGGGTTCCCATGTCCTCT
Organism: Parasteatoda tepidariorum; assembly: GCF_043381705.1. NCBI lineage: Eukaryota > Metazoa > Arthropoda > Arachnida > Araneae > Theridiidae > Parasteatoda > Parasteatoda tepidariorum. The sequence continues at coordinate 20,696,790 of NC_092213.1, forward strand.
AGATTCGGTTAAAAAATTCAAGGCTACGGTGTTGAGCATTGATAGTCGTAAACTCAAAATTAGGTCAACTGTTCAGCGACTGTTATAAAATAAAATTTACAAAATCAACTATTGATTATGAATAGAAAAAAAATTTAACTACAGTTTTGCAATTTGTATTTTAATAAAAAGATAATTCATATGATCAAAAAGATTCTTTTAGTATTTATTATACCGTCATGTGGGGCTACTTTGTGCAGCTGGAGCTACTTTGCGCGAATTCGAATTTGGCACTTTTCAATTGCTGCTATTCAGTATTATGTTTTTTTCACGTTAAAAATGCGTGGAGTTTGAAGATAGAAGTCTCCTCTATTACTACAAACATGTTTTCAAATTTTAAAACGATCTCAGAGTGTGTTTTGTTTATCCAATGCCAACAACTTTCCGAGAACGTCGGACGTCGAAAAGTGTGCGTGGAAACTTTAGCTGTGAAATGCAAAGACGTTGATAAAACAAATGTCGTAAGTGCAAATTTTTTTATTTATATATTAATAATCAATTATATCATGTTAGGGTTAAAAAAAATTGAAAATTAATAACAAATAAACGGAAAATGTAAAAAATGCACTGTGGAGCTACTTTCTGCAAAGTTTCATTCGTTTTTTTTTCGACAGAAAAATTGTCAGACGTTATAAAAAAAATACCTGGAACGAGAAATTATCGTGACTACACTTCAGAAAAGCTGCAACAATGTTTGCAAGCAGTTTCTGGTGGTATGTCGATTGCAGAAGCTTCTCGGAAGTGCAAAATCCACAGAAATACTATCTCTAATAAAATTCACAAGAATCTAGTGAAAAGTGCTGGTAAACTATTATTTTTCTTCTACAAAGACTTTTCTAATGAATTAATCAAACGATTTAACACATAAAAATATTTTTTATGGGACATTAGGTGATTTTGACAGAAACTGAAGAGCAAGTTCTGTCATGTTCATTCAAGCATGTTATGTTCAAATTTATCAATATTATAAATGTTAATGAATATGTAATAATTATTATTTTTTAAATTTCATCCATTTCAATGTTCAAAAATGTATATGGTTTCCTTTTGTTTGAACTCAAATATTTTGAAATAAACATTCTTTTTAAGAAAAAATTCTTTATAAAAAATGGTTTTTTAACGCTGAAAATTATTTTCAAACTAATATCTTTACATATCTTGATGTTTATGTTATTAAAAATGTCAACAATTAACTTTTTTAACAATTTTATATCTATATTTTACTAAAACCATGATTATTAAACTGAATTCCTATCGCTGCACAAAGTAGCCCCACTTGGGGTCTACTTTGTACAAGATACGTTTTGACTTATTATTTGTAAATATTACATACAAATAATGCCGATATTGATTAAATTCACTCGCCTGAGTCCAGTTATGAATATAATATTGATAAATTTTACTAAAGTTTGAATTAACATAGTTTTTTTACAGGTTCAAAGTTCAAAAACTGCGAAATCCTGCACACAGTGGCCCCACATGACGGTACCATTTTTGATAATTAATAAGTACCACAATAGATTTTTGCTTGTAATTAGAGTGCCAAAAAAACATATAAAAGAGATACAGATATCCCATCTGCGTGAAAGGGTCAAAAGGAAAAAAAAAGAATCATTTAACGGGGTCTAAACGTAAATTTCTGTTTATATTTTTGAGAATTTTTTAATACTTAAATAAGTTTCCTACTCTCATTGTATTGAACTCAAATTAGCTGGCATTATTAGTTCGAGAGATGCAGAGATGCAAAAACTAAAATATATCTTAGAATAATATAATACGCAACTGAAAATCTACACACATATTTTAACATTTAACTTTGTTTTTTGTAGATAAAAGCATTATTAAAAACAACAACAGACACTCGCCAATTCGTTATCGAGTGTAAACAATTACAGACGAAATCTAATACGCGACGAGAACATTGGATTAAAAAAGAATATTTAGCATATGATATAAATGTGCGCAAACTCGGTGTTAGCTCCGTTCAATTTCAAGTGTTTAAGGCTTTCATACACCTATTAAATTGTTTATGAAAATTCGGTTTGATATTATTGCAGAAAAAAACGTCCCTTCACATAATTTTTTGGGTTGTTCAACAAAAATTTGGGGAGGTATTACCCCACAGCTCTTACAGTGCATGAATTTGAAATAGGCTGAGCAAAACCGAAGTGGATAAAAATTAAATATTATAAATAATTTTAATCCAATTGACAGATTTATGCAAATTTTCTTGCGATCGCTCAGGGAATAGATCCTTCACCTTCCAATGAGGTGAACCAGGTTTAAATCCCAGTCGATATAGCATTCCGCATCCATCTCGCACCGACCACAGTGCTGACGTAAAATATCCTCAGTGGCAGACGGATCATGGGTTAGAATCTCCTTGTCGTCAGGCTAACCTGGGGAGGTTCTCATGGTCTTCCTCTTTATGTAACACAAATGTGGGTTAGTTCCATCAAAAACCCTCCAGGGAGGCAAATTTCTCCCAATTCTTGATCCAGTAGTTCTCTTGTCTTCTAAATTGGGTTCAAAATTACAAGGTTTCGTAGTTGAACATTCGTTGTCATAAACCAGAAAATTGGGTCGGCTGTTCAACTATGGTTATAAAATAAAATAAAATTTTCTTGCGGGAATACAATTATCTTTATTATACAACTAAAACATACATGACTTTAATATCAGTTAACTCTTTTCTGCGAAATGTTCAGCATCATGCGACGCGAAAATAAACTTCCTTCTCGTGCTCTAATTGTAAATAATGTACGGTTGTCGTCAGACGGTTTCCAAATATACTCCACGGTTGATGAAAATAATTCATGAATGGAGTAAATGCATATGAGTTTGGTGTAAGCTTTCTCCTTATTACATCATAAGATTTAATTACACAATTTAAGGTTTTACGAACACTCGATCGCTCGAAATGATATCAACTTGAAATAACACACATTGTTTGGGATTTTTCCTCATTAAATTCGAACAGAATAACACCACAGTTTTTACAGTGTATGCCAATAGGTTGTGTGTTGATTATTTGTACTCTAAATTTTGTTAATGTTTCAGTTTTAATTAATTTTAGAAGCATAAATGTTTTAATTTAAATCTATTATCGAATAGGATTACTTCTCAGTATTTACAGTGTATGACAATAAGTTGTGCTTAGGTTATTTATACTGTACCTATAATGTTACAGTTTTCATTCATTTTCGAAGTATAAGTGCTTTAATTTAAATCGATAATGGAGTAGGATTACCTCACAGCTTTCACAGTGTATGACATTAGGTTGTCTTTCGATTATTTATACTGTAACTATAATGTCGCAGCTTTCATAAATTTTAGAAGCATAAATGTTTTAATTTAAATCGATTATCGAATAGGATTACCTCACAGTTTTTACAGCGTATGACAATAGGTTGTGTTTTGGTTATTTATACTGTACTTATAATGTTACAGTTTTCACAAATGTTAGAAGTATAAGTGTTTTAATTTAAGTTGATAATTGAATAGGATTACCTCACACCTTGCACAGTGTATAGCAATAGGTTGTGTGTTGATTTTTTTCCTATCGCTATAATGTTTCAGTTTTCATACATTTGTGAAGCATAAATATTTTAATTTAAATAGATGATTAAAACGAATATGCTAATAACAATAATTGTATATTCCACGTATTAATAAAATAAATTTTTTTTTGAGTTCTTCCCCTTAGTTTATCGTTATTTTGCAAATTTATAACACAAAATCTAAAATTTTTTTTAATTGATTTTTTATGTTTTTATGATTTTGCAAAATAGGTACTGGGATCGCCTTAATGTCTGCGAATAGATTAATTTCCAGACTTCCTTTGTAGTTACTTTGCTTCTAATACAAAATTTATTGAAGAGCAAGATCTTATTTAGTAGAATAAAACAATGAGCTATTCCTGTATCTATCGACTTCATCCTATCTCTAGGGAGAAATTCCCTACCGTAAAGAATCTAGCGTGAACAAGAACTTGTAAAGATATATCATGAACTACGCACATACATGTAAAAACAGTAGTCCTCAAATAAAAAAGAAGAAAAAACTAAAAATAAAAAAAAAGAAATCGAAAATAATTTTTAAAAAAAGGAATAACATATAATAGTCTTGAAATTGAAATTTATAGAATTTATTGCAAAACTTTTGTTAATCTCACAAATGAGTTTGTAAACGTAAAATATATCTTAACATAGGTAACCTCTACTATGCACATAATCGTTCAAAAAGTCACGCTAGCGATTATGTATGTTTATTTCTCAGTATGTAGAAATGTTCTGTTTCCTGTAATTAGCATAAAACCCTTCCATTTATAGTTTTGTAACGTCCAATAAATGATGCAAAAATGTTAGAAAATGATTTCATTTTTGATCAGTATGCAACAATCAATTTATAATAAAATATTCTAAGATTTCTGAGAGAAAAAACACAGTTAGTTCTGATTTATATTACAAATACAAGTTTTTGAAATGCTTATAACTTGGTATTCAAAAAATTTTTAAAATAATTTTTTAATAAGGTTTGAAGCTTAGAAAAAAGTACGTTTTTACTAAGATTTATTAAGTTTGTTATTACAGATAATTTTAAATACTAAAATTAATTTTAAATTAAAGCTAAATTTCTCGAAATTATTATGTTTTGATTTTTTTAAGATACGCGAAAGTTATAATTTTCTTATGTTGTTGTTTCCATTGCCGCTTGCCAATGCTAGCAAGACTGCCTGGGAAACCAAGCGAATTTAAGGCAAAGGGTGCGCTTCTTGTTTATCAGTGGCGCCATCTACAGCAAAGAATACGACTTCAGCCACACACTCACGTCACAGCCTGTTTTACAAGGCGGATCCATTGTAAGACAGGCTGCCTATCATCTATTCCATCCGCTTTCCATTCATTAATCCCCTGATTGTGGTTTCGACCTTAATCAGAGACTGATCAATCTGCAATTCAGAATCCCCAGAGGTAGTTTACTTTATTTAATAACCGTCCGTTGAGGAGCCGACCCATTTTTTTGGACTTATGACTACTAATGTTCGACTCCGTAGCCTTGTAATTTTGAGCCCTATCCAGAAGACAAAGGAACAACTGGATCAAGTTTTGGGGGGAAATTTGCTTTCGTGGAGGACTTTTCTGATGGAACTAACCCGCAATTGCATTGTATGGAGAGTTAAACCACGAAAACCTCCCACTGGTAGCTTGATGGCAAGGGGATTCTAACCCCTGATTTGTCTACAACTGAAAATATTTCGCATCCACACTGTTGTCGGTAAGAGCCGGGAGCTGAATTCGTATCAACTTGTCACTTCTGGCATTCGAACCTGGTTTTTATAATTAGGAGGTGAACGCTCTACCCCCGGAGCCACCATGAATCCCTCAGAGGTATTGATTTGTTATGGGGAATTGGAGGACTTAATACCCTGACAGATTTAACGTTCACCAATCACCGTTTAACGCACGACTTTTTTTCGGGTGATGTGATTGTGATTCTCATGAACACGATTCCAACGCTCTACCAACCGAGCTATCTCAAACGTTTTTTCTTATTTAATGCAATGATATTTCTTATTTTTCTAAAGTACCTTCAGAAAAAAATTGAAAATACTTATTTTTATATTGAGAAGTGAGACTACAGTAGAAAAATATGACAACTTTTGTATTGTTTCTTAACATTAGGAAAATAATTTTTATTTAGGAAATTTCAGAAGAACTTAAATGCAACAAGAAAAATCAAGTTATATCGTAAAATACATACACTCATCATGTATTTTCAACAGATGCAAATAAAACGACTTTTAAACTGATATTTGCATGAACTTAAATATTAAAAAAATAGAAAAAACAATGTAAAAAAGGGAAGTTGAAATCCAATATTGTAAGAAGAGAAAGTTTAGCACTGTTTAAATAATAATAATAAAAAAAAATTTGTAAGTTTTTATAAATTTTAATGCTTGCAAATACTTATGAATGCTGGATTTTATTCATTCGCTAAACCAAAAGTCTATAAGTAGTAACTAATGTTAACTTTTTTAATTCGAAATAAAAAAGCGTAATATTTTATATTCGAAATCCAAATAAATTTTTAAAAAACAATTTGAATAGTACACACTACCGTATAATTCAATTTTATCGTAAAATGTAAAACTATAATTTTTGCAGCAATATTTATTTAATTAGAGTGATCCAGTGATTTTATGGTAATTATAACTATAAAAATAATCACGAAATATTAGATTTTTTAATTCCACATTATCTTCCGGTTAGAAAGGATTTTACGGTAAAGAGTGCCAGCACCCTGAGTGACGATACTTTTTACCTTTTTTCACAGTAAAAGAAATGTAGGAAAATAATAAATTATTCTATTTCATTCGGAACTGGATTTCTTTAAAATTTTTGTTCTTGTATAGTACGAACTAACAAATATTAAAGTATCATTGTCACAAATCATTATAACAGAAATATTTAGAAACAAACTAAAAACATGCTTTTTATATATTTTCTCTTACGAATAAAATCATCTATTCAACTGTAAATATTCTTACTCTTCGTTGGATTAGTAATTCACTGTCAAAATATATTTCAATACTTATCGTTAAGAAAGCAGATGATTAATTTACGGAACAAATGCCAATCGATATTACTGTCTTGTGAGTAAAAAGAGAAGAAAATAAAGAAGAGGAGAATATATAGTTTTTGTCACTCGTTTGATAGCTCGAAAGAGAAACTTTAGTAGGGTTATAAATATTTCTCGAGATAAGTAAAAAAATATGAAGCCATTGATTTCGTATGACAAGATATTTGAAAGTTCTTGAATGAATAGAAGAAAAATGTTACGTACAGTATGCCAAAAGTACTGATGATACTGATTATATTTTTCGTAAATAAAAACGGGATTCTGGTAAATAAAACTAAAATATATTAAGCCATTCATTTGGTAACTTTTCCGTTTATATGGTAACAGTTTACGAAATGTTCAGGCTTTCGAAATTGTAGTTTTTATTACCACATATTTAATGAAAAAAATTTATATTGCTCTGCATATACCTACTTAAGATTATGTAAAAAATATTTTCCGTGTGAAAAGTGTTTCTGTGGTGAAACAATTTAAGAAATTCTGCTATTGTCATTCTACCTTTAATTTTAACATGATCTTGTTTTCTAAACAAAGGTTTGATTAGACTACAATAGCAACCACGCATTTCGCGACCGTTATTGTACTAACTTATCCCCTTACATTTCATTTATGAGATGGGAGCTCTATTAATATTCTAATTCCGTAATGAAGAGGTGGGTTTATTATCTCGTGTCAATAAATGATAATTTCTGGTATGGAATCCCTAAAATTGGAATATATCTAAAAGCTGAAATTAACTAATACTTCTTAAATACTCGTAGCTATGTGAAAAAAAATCATTAGAAAATGGAAAACTTCAGTATCTTAATAAGTAATTGTAACGTGACGAATGTTATTAAACTTTAATACAACTGATCATACATTTAATCGATGAAAATATAATTTCATGAATTTTCTGTCGATTTTGTAGATTTTTTTCTGATAATGTATATTTGACTCAGCGAATAACTCAAAGTTTATAATATGGGTCATTTTCAAAATCTGGTGTCATTAGACTATTACTATACAATTCTTTTATACAGTGTTTTTAAATGCTATTTTTTGGTAATGTATGGTAGATATTTTCTTAGTATGGTAATGGCCTTTTGGATAAAAAAAACTGTAATTTTGGTTCATGAAATCAAAACATACTGCATTTAAACCATTCATTTTGGTAATTTTTCCGTTCATATAGTAACGGCTTGCTTTAAATTCTGGCTTTCAAAATTTAGTTATTATTACCAATTATTCAGTAAAAAAAACAAAACTGAAAAGTAAATTTAACCAACTAAATGGTTTCCATACCATGCTCTAAAGTATCATGGTTAAGTTACCAGTTGTTTCCACATTTACAAATTTTATCACATATTATAAAACCATATTTTATTGTTAATTTTACCAAAACCTTTGATAAAAATTACCAAGCTTTTTGCTGATTCAATAGAGTCAAAAGCATAGTAAATTTACCATACTTTATTAGGTTTGGCTATACTTTTTTTCCAGTGTGGCAGGATTAGACCCATCTAAAAGAAATTTGGCTCCATTTTCATTTGAAACAAAATTGATAGCAAGAAAACTTGATATTTAAAAATTTAATATGGATCAAACCTTGTTAAATCGGGAAAAAGAATCTTATTTTGACACTGTTCTAGAAAACTAGTAAGGATCCAAAAAATAATAAAAATGATAAGTGAACAAAAATTTATATATATCATACCAAAAAAAACGCAAAAAGTAAACAAGCAAGCATTATGTTTGAAAATTTAGTATTAAAAATCTCTCTTATTTATCTAACATCTCTGTAAAAAATAGAGAAACTAGTAGTTTCCTTAACAGAAATAACAGACAGTAGTTGCCAATTTATAACTTTATTTTGAATATGAGTATTTAAATTGTTTAAAACGTCCAAAATTGAATTTTACCTTCATATTATTTTCTGCACATTTTTTAATGTACAGAAAATAATATGAAGGTAAAATTCAATCTCATATTAAACTTTCAACTTAACAATTAACATATTATTGTAAACATTTTTAGTTGTAAAACGCTATTTTCCTTTAAAAAAATTACATTTAAAATACTTTTCTTAGTTGTTTTTATTCATCAATTTGTTATATGTTTCTATAATCTTCATTATAAAAACATCTTTTGTTTCACTTGATAATAATGAAGTTTTCATTTTGGATTTTAAATCATACACTGTAAAAATTTCAGGATCAATTTATGGTAAGAAATAGAGGCACTCTAAGCGCTGGTACTTTTTACAACAAAATTAATTTTTACCGGGATATGTTACGGAATATACCGTAATTACATACCGTAATTTTAATCATGTTACCGTATTTTTTATATAATTGCATCTTTCCATAATTTTTAAAATTCTGTATTTTTTATAGTATTAATTACCGTAGGATCTTTGAATCACTCTAAATAGATAAATATTTCTGAAAATATTACGGCATAATATTTTATGGTAAAATTGGATTTTAAGGTATAATAGATTTGATGGAAGACGCACCCGAAGTGCTGATAATTTGATCCAGAAATTTTTACAGTGCAGATCTTATTGATTTTATAAGTATGGCAATGCAATTTTAAAAACGTAAAAATTTAATTTTAATAATTTTTTTTCATATTTTGTAATTTTTAGATTTACTTGTTAGTTATGACTTTTTCGTTAATTAAACCAAAACTGTTTCGATATATAATTTAAAGCATCCCTTACAAATTGTTTCGTAAAGTGCTCTCTTGAATTTTTATAGCAGAAAATGCCCCAATTTCAATATAAGAAAAAGAAAAAGCTCTTGTATATTGTGCTGCCATCAAGTAGAAATTACTGAAATTATAAAGTACCTATCTAGAAACTTTACTAAATAATAGCTTGATGTAGAAATGCCATCTTGGTGAAAAGAGAGGCGTATCGTTGTTTTGCCCCTAAATCTTCAAATATGCCACAACATTATCAAAATAACATCTAATTTTACTTGCCCATTTATGTGATTATAGAGAAACTTTCAGAGGAATGAATGCTGATTTATAAATTACAAACAATAATTTATATTCCTTTACTTACAGAAAAGAAAAATCTGGTAAAATTACCGTACTGTTATGATAATGGCATTTCTGGTAAAAAAAGATCGTAATTCTGATTAATAAAATCTAAATGTATGGTTTTTAAACCATTCGTTTGGAAATATTTCTGCTCATTCGGTAATGGTTTATTAAAAATTCTGGTTTTCAAAATTATGTTTCTTAATACTACACATTCAGTAAAAAAGTAAATTTTACTGAAAAGCAAGCTTAACTGAATAAATGGTTCTTATGAAATGCCCAAAAATATCATGATAATTTTTCCAAATTTCTCATCATTTATTAAATTTTATCAAATATTATAAAACTATATTTTATTGTTAATTTTATCAAAGTAATTAATCGCGTTGTTAAAAATTACCGAGCTTATTTGTAATTCCATAGAACCAGAAATACGGTACATTTTCCCATTTTCTAGTTGTTCTGATCATACTTTTTTTTTCAGTATGTTTATAAGTAAGATTTTAAACAGAACATATAAATCTTTTTTTTTTATATCAGTATAAGAAAATACCTCATAAGAAACCAGTTTGAATACATATATTGAAAAAAAGTCTATTCAAACCAAACTTCAAAATAAATATATCAAAGTTAAATTAAAGGGAGAATTGTACTTGGTATTCATTAAATGTTTTTAAACAACTTTCTTTTTAAAGCAAATAGAAAAGAAAACCAAAAAAAAAAAAAAAACTCAAACGAAAAACAAAGTATCTCACTTTTTGTTACAGAGATTGAAACCAACAAGCATCGTTATTTTTTATTAAATTAAAGTGCAGCATTTAATTCTTATTTGATAAAAATTTGTTTTGAAGTATGGTGACGTGCGAAAGTTTTTTTTTCTTTCTAAAAGAAACATACTTTTTCTCGAACAGATCGAATTCCTCTACGCTTGAAGAAGTTTCTTCCTTCTTTTATCGAAGATATAACGGTCGATGTTCTTGCCTTCAGGGGTTTCGATGTTGTCACTGGTATACATTTGCTTGCGACAGCCCGGCTAGTTTCTTGTGAAGATTTGCAATATCGATAAATCTGACTCTCTGAATAAATATAGAACCCAGAATAAAAGTTAGTGAGCTCTCAAATGTATTTTGATTTTTCTCTATTTTTTTTGAAGTTTTGTTAAGGGCAAAAGATTAGATTCACACAAAACAGCAATTTAAATCTTTAAATATATCGTTTGTTTTCTATGATCTAAAATCTGGAATGATGATTTCAGTTAATGTTTGGAGGAAACAGTCATTAAAGTAATTTTTAAAGTTAGAATTTTGATTTGAATTAATCATTAGGTACATTGCAAAAATAGACGCTCTAATTTCAGGAAACTTTTTTCGTTTTAGACGAAACAGTTTCCTGGGAAATGCTCTGAGCAATTTGTCTAAGTGACGAAATTACTATCGGCACTTCTTTGAGGAAAAAAATTTCGGCAAAATTAGAGACATTATTCTTTATTCTAAATTTACCCCCACCCCACAAAAAAGCTGGTAGTGCCTACAAGTATTTAACTTTAATAATTATCATTTCATCGTAGGTAACATATTGGATCAATATTACGCTAAAAACACAAGGACAGATAAAACAGAGATATAAATTAATCCCATGCCCGAAACGGGATTCGATACCGATATCTTCTTGAAACGAGGCCAATACTTTGACCACCATACTGTACAGCACGATCGGCTTACTTCCTCACTTGATTTTTGATAGTCTATTAGACATTGGAGTTTCATCATTTTAGTTAACATTCTTCTTCAATGTACTACGGTGCGGTTTCGAGTTGTCTTCTTGTATCAATACTTTGACCACCATACAGCACGATCGGCTTACTTCCTCACTTGATTTCTGATTCTCTATTTGACATTGCAGTTTCGTCATTCAAGTTAACATTCTTCTTCAATGTACTACGGTGCGGTTTCGAGTAGTCTTCTTGTATTTGTGAATTCGCGTACATTTGGCCAATGGTGACCAATACTTTGACCACCATACAGCACGATCGACTTACTTCCTCACTTGATTTCTGATAGTCTATTCGACATTGCAGTTTCATCATTCTAGTTAACATTCTTCTTCAATGTACTACGGTGCGGTTTCGAGTAGTCTTCTTGTATTTGTGAATTCGCGTACATTTGGCAAATGGTGGCCAATACTTTGACCACCATACAGCACGATCGGCTTACTTCCTCACTTGATTTCTGATAGTCTATTCGACATTGCAGTTTCATCATTCTAGTTAACATTCTTCTTCAATGTACTACGGTGCGGTTTCGAGTAGTCTTCTTGTATTTGTGAATTCGCGTACATTTGGCAAATGGTGGCCAATACTTTGACCACCATACAGCACGATCGGCTTACTTCCTCACTTGATTTCTGATAGTCTATTCGACATTGCAGTTTCATCATTCTAGTTAACATTCTTCTTCAATGTACTACGGTGCGGTTTCGAGTAGTCTTCTTGTATTTGTGAATTCGCGTACATTTGGCAAATGGT
>NC_092213.1:20711662-20735858 GCF_043381705.1 Parasteatoda tepidariorum
CTTACTTGCTTCATTCTTTGAACGCAACCAGATTGATGTGATCATTTTATATTATTTTCCTTGATTCGTTAATTTCCCTGAAAATGTTACTTACCTGCTTCATTCTTTAAACGCATCCAGATTGATGCAATAATTTTATATTATTTTCCTCGATTCATTAATTTTCCTGAAAATGTTACCCACCTGTTTCATTCTTTAAACGCATTCAGATTGTTGCAATCATTTTATATTTTTTCCTTGATTTATTAATTTCCCTGAAAATGTTACTTACTTGCTTCATTCTTTGAACGCAACCTGATTGATGTGATCATTTTATATTATTTTCCTTGATTCATTAATTTCCTTGAAAATGTTACTTACTTGCTTCATTCTTTAAACGCATTCAGATTGATGCGATCATTTTATATTATTTTCCTTGATTCATTAATTTTCCTGAAAATGTTACCCACCTGCTTCATTCTTTAAACGCATTCAGATTGTTGCAATCATTTTATATTACTTTCTTCGATTCATCAATTCCCCTGAAAATGTTACTTACCTGCCTCATTTATTAAACGCATCCATATTGATGTGATCATTTATATTATTTTCCTTGATTCATTAACTACCCGGAAATTGTTACTTATTGCTTCATTCTCTAAGCTTTTCATTTGTATATAGTTGATAAAATTTCTTAATAATATTGAAAGTTAATTTACACAAAATTAAACTATGATGACTTGACAAATAATTACCGTTCTACTTGGAAACAAATTATATTTTCAACTGATTATTGTTCTGAAATATATAAAGTTTTCATAATATTCGCAGTAAACCCGCAGTAAAAATAATTTTATTTATTACAAAAAAAAATTTAACATAGGAATTTTTACAGATGATTGCAGAGCTCTTAGTTGCTTAATCTGTTGGGGTTATCATAAAATGCTTTTAATAATTTTAAATAGCTTTAATAATAATCTATTTTTTTTAAGATTTTATTATGAATTATAAACCAATTTATTTCTGTAATTTTTAAACCAATTATATTTTGAGCCCATTAGTGCTCCGAAATACATAAAATTTTCATAATATTCGCAGAAAACCCACAGTAAAAATTATTTTATACATTATAAAATAAGTTCAACGTAGAAATTTTAGCAGATGATTGCAGAGTTGCTTTATCTGATAAGGTTATTATAAAATGCTTTTAATAATTATAAATATAGCTTTGATACTTAATCTTCTTTTTATAAAATGTATAAAACGTATTATACTCAGAGAAAAAAAAAGTATGAATATAACAAAAACTACCAGAATATAACAAAGTATACCGTGTTTCTGCTTCTAACCAAAAAGCTCGTAAATTTTTACCGAAGTGCATGAGTAATAATTTTGGTACAATTAACCATAAAATATGGTTCTATGATATGTGATAAAATCTGGTAAATATGGTAAAATTTAGCAATTTTACCATAATATGGTAAAAGTAGTAATTGCTAAATTTATCATGAAAATTTAAAATTTAGCAATTTTACCATATTTACCATTGTTTTCTTTTAGAGAATGACACAAAAACCATTCATTTGCCAAAATTTATTTTTCATTATTGTATTTTTTACTAAATGTGGGAAAAGAAGAAGTGTAATTTTGAAAACTATAATTTCGATAAGCCGTTAACACCTTAAGGGAAAAATTACCAAATTAATACTTTAAATACCGTATATTTTGGTTTTATTTACCAAAAATATGGTTATTTTACCAGAAATGTCATTACCATACTGTACGATAATTTTACCAGAATATTTTTCTCCTTGTTTGATTTCAAACCTTCAAGTCTTACTTGATAAATGACAATCACATAAATGCGATCCGGTTTGAAATCGTACTCTTTTTTTATGAGTAGTACTCTTTATGTATCAGTATCATGACTAAGTTGTTTTTGTATTTACTATAATTTTACTAATTTTTTAACAACTAATTTTTCTATTGAACAACTTCAAAATTTAAAATATTATCAGATAAATTACGTGAGATTTTAGCACATGCTTTTCATGCACATCAATGAAATCTTTTAGCATCACACACATCTTTGCTTTTTATCATTGCGATTAGATAATCTTTATTTAATGTTTTAAAAAAGTAAAAACTACATTTAGATAGTATACCAGTATATTTTATATTATACTAGTGAGGTTTGAAACTCAGCCCTTTCAATTTAAAAATAGACAACACAAGATAAAATTAAGGAATTTTAAACATGTAATGCATTTTTTTAATCTTTTGAAAACATGTTTGTCCAAACAGAATTATTTTGCATTTTAAAACTTTTGATGTATTTTAACAGCATAATACTTTCTAAGACTTTGTAAGTAGCTTAATTATAAACAAGTAGCTTATAATACATAACATAATAAACAAATAGCTTATTTTACGTTCGATCCCATAATAAAGCTGTTTTTTTTAATGTAATTTTGCATTGTATAACATTTTGGAACTGAGCTTCAATAAGTAATTTTTTTTACTATCTATGAATTCCAAATAAATACTTTAAATATATGTTTAAGTCTAATTCTAAAACTTATAGTTAAAAATAATCTATATGAAGGCATTATTAAACTAATGTTCATACTTCAATTTTGTTTTCTATCATATTGTTTTCTATTTTGTTTTTATTATTTCTTTCTGAAACTAACTGTTACTGTTTGTTCATTTTTTTTCTTTCTTTCTTTTGATAAAATGAGAATCGTATTATTGCTTTTATCAGGAAATTATTTCTCTGTTTTATTTAATCAATGGTAGAACATGAACAGATTTTTCTTATTTATTTAATCTTTCCTCTGCAGAAAGAGGCATTTATAATTATTTTTGAATAAGTATAGTTTTAATTTGTTTTTTTATATAGGTTTTTAAGCTAAAAATATTTAATTCTGATAACTTGCATTCTGGAAGAATAAGAAATATTTCCGAGAGATGCGGATTTTTAGTTTCTTTTACTTCTTTTTTTCATTCTTTCAAACCATTATTTTGCTTTTAATTTTAATTCATAAAAAAAATTAGTCACCCTTAAAGAAACCTTGAAATGCATCATTTTTACTATAATACTTTGTTGCTAGACTCTTACTTGATTTTTCATAATTTCTTTAGGTTAGGAGTGATGAATATGTTGTAGGATGAGTTTGTAATGAATATAAAAATATTTTTCCTGCGTCTTATAGAGTTTAGTATATTTAATTTTAATTTCTTAGAATGAGTGATGATAAATATCCGTCGGTACATCCGCTAGCATTCTGGAAAATTTAAAATGCTTCTGTAAATTTGAAATCAAAATTACTTTTTTTAAATTTCCAATGGCAAGGTAAAAAGGTACAAATAGAAAGATGAAATAAATAACGAATACAAATGTGTGTAGGATAACAAAGAAAGAAGACCGAAGTCATTGCCTTAAAAGTTCTCTTGCTTCCCAATATCTTGAGGACTCAGTGTGTCCATGAAGGGCCCCACATAGAAGCAGGTGGTCCCTACCCAATTTCTGTTCAGATTTACAAAGTGGACTAAAAGGCGTGATTGAAAGACCTATGCGGTATAAGTGAGCAGAAAGACAATCGTGGCCTGTATATAAGCGGAAGGCCGCAACTGCATCACGTCTTGGTTTGTCGGGAATTAAAGAAGAGCTTACATTTCTCCAACTTTTCAAAGCTGTGCGAGTCTGAAGGTCTTGCAATGAGTTGGTTTTACATAAATTTTTAAGGAACAGTTTGATTTTCCAAAAGGAAGTTGCCGTATTTGGTTGTTGTAGCAAATTGGCACCTTTTTTGGTAAGTAAATCTGCCTGCTCATTGCCCCAAACACCACAATGGGCTGGCACCCACTGGAGGACTATTCGTTTCCCCCTCAAAAATAAAGACCTCAAGAGGTCTTGACATCGGGAGATCTCAGGTGTCAAGGGACGTTCGTGTGAGCTAATTGATTGTATGGCAGCTTGTGAGTCCGAGAAGAGGACTGCATTTTCAAATTTGTGTTGGAGGGCCAGTAGCTGCTGTAAGGCCGTACTCAAGGCCAAATTCGGTGCCAATGTATCCCGCTGGTACGTAGAAAGAGAAAAAAATTTATTATATGTTATTTTAGAGGCGAAACAGAATTCATCTTTTAAGTTTAGTTTTATTTTTCTATTTCTAATTTTAACTGTAATATAATGTTTGCTAATATGTTACCTATTACGTCTTCAAATTATAATTGATTTCAACTGCAATTTTTTAAGATTTTTTTTGGAGTTTTAAGAAACATTGCTCTTTTAATAAGTAACAAATAACTAGACGCTTTAAATTAAGTTAATAAATTAATAAATAATTATGATTTAATTTTTATTAATTAAAACATTTTTAATTATTTTCATTTATTAAAAATGTTAATTCGCTTATTAATTAAATTGTTTTGAGGGTGTATTGAAATGCTTTTCCACATTTAAAGTATTACATACGTTAATACATATGTAATATATATATGTCTAAAAAATTATTTGGTATTACATTTTCGTACAATTGGTTATATCAGTAATATCACAATTATTTCTAATAATTCATTTTAGGTACGCTACATACAGTATCATTTATTTTAGATACATCTAAATTGATATAATTTAACTAATGTATTTCTCAGCAAAGCAGTTCTTAAAACAAAATAAAGCTCGTTAAAATGTTTTTTATGAACACGTGTAAACTATTTTAAGCGTTATAACAAAAATAAAGTTCTTAACTACAAAAAGAGTTAAGCTTTTTTACCATTGGAAGGAATGTCTTGAAACGTTGAAGTTAATTGACTGCTTAAGTAATTATTTTCCTGTAACAGAATAGCTCGATAAAATGGAGTGAAATTAGCTAGTTAATGTTGATTTATGTCACCGCCGTAATTAGTTTGTCACATGATACACCCTTGAAGCCCTCTTTGAAACTTTATTCTATACTTTTCAAACGTTATTTTTTTGAAGAAGGTTCAATTTCTGTCTTAATGAAATAGAGTGATTCATAATACAAATTGAAATTAGATATGTTCATATAATTCTCAAAAAAGTGAATAAATTGAAAAATTTATTCTGTAGTTTACAAACATTATTTGTTGGAAAACGGTTTAATAACTTTCACAGTGAAATAGAACTATTCGAATTATAAATTGAGATTAGATATATTCATGTAATTCTCTAAATCCCCCAAAAATTAAAAAATTGAAATTTTCATTACATATTTTTTAAACGTTGTTTTTTGGAATACAGTTTAATCTTCATCTCAGTGAATTAGAACTATTCATATTAAAATTGATATTGGATATATTTATATGATAATAAAGAAACGAATAAAGTGAATAATTTAAAGATTTGTTAAATAGTGTGTTAGATAATACAAATTGA
The DNA here is from genome assembly GCF_043381705.1 of Parasteatoda tepidariorum. NCBI lineage: Eukaryota > Metazoa > Arthropoda > Arachnida > Araneae > Theridiidae > Parasteatoda > Parasteatoda tepidariorum. Next base: position 20,717,043 of record NC_092213.1, read on the forward strand.
TATACCCATACACATGAATATAAGAACTATTAAAATAACATTTAATAAATTAATAAAGTAATTCCATTTTGTGTTGTATACTTATTATTTACATATTAGAATTGAAATCAAAGTTCTTAATCAATTTAATTCACACGATCATGTATTTTATAATTTTCGATGAGTATCACTATCATATCAATATCATTACTAATAGAACAATATCATTATTATCTATCTTTTATATAAACCCGCATAGTACATAAAATTTCATTTAAGATTTTAGAGGTGAGTCAGAAACGCAGAATAAAGAAAAAAATATTTTCTAATACTACCATTTGAGCGTCTTTACACGTACTTAAGAATTAAATACTCTTCAAAGTTACTAGGAGTACTGAAAAGATTGTTCTGAATATATATTTTTGAATTCTTGAAAAAATTCTAGACTAAACCATTATATCTATGGAATCATACCCGTCGGGAGTTGAAAATTAATAGTAAAGCAACAACAACAAAAGAAGAAGGCTGTTGAAGTTTTTCTCATCAATATAAAAAAAAAATTTGTATATACAACACATGAACTTAATTTCTGGATGAAACAGATAGGAGTTGATAGATGGTTTATTTTATAATTGTCACGCATATATTTGTAGGCTTGTTCGCATTTTCCTCAGTACCGATTTATTATAAACCCTTAATAAGTTGATGATCAGATATCACGAGAGAAGGTTATTATCGAGATTTATCTATTGTAGCTTGGATTAAGTGGGGTTGAATCCCCACCGTATCCGTATGCATATGGGAGGTGGACAAAATAATGGAGAAGCTTCTATACCAACACATTTTTTCCTTCTTCATATTTGTTCAGAAATACTCAGTAAATCATTTTATAACTCCAGAAGTGTTTAGATCATGCGATTTCTCATACATATAATGAATGTTTTTTAAATTTCTTAAAATGAAAAATAAAAAAAAATATTTAACTACTCATATTTTGTGTAGTCTTAACCAAGTTTTTCTCACATTTCAAGACAAATATTTTATAATTAATTTTAAATTGCTCTTAAAAACTTTACTTAATTTCATTGAATATTTTTAAAGTTATAGCACAAAAACGTAAGAATTTTCATAAAAACGTCCTAGTCTTCAGAAAAACTAAGGCTCAGCTTGCGAAATTTTGCACAATTATTTAATATAATAAAAAAAATAACTGTTACAAGTTACAAATTTATTGCTGCACATTTTGCTATAGGGTGTTCAAAAGCATTACTTTCCGTTTGTAATTTATCGTCAGTCTCTCAATCCATTAAAAGCCTTAAACTTCTTTAATATGTATGAGAAATCACATATCCTGAACACTTTTAATTTATAAATACTAATATTTCTGACGCTATAAAATAATTCTCTTTATATTCGTGAAGATATATGAAAAAAATGTATTAGTATAGAAACTTTTTTCTATTATTTATTCCACTCCCTGATATTTGTAATTAGCACATAAGCCTGCATATGTATGTGTAGCAATAAATAAATGATTAGAAATATATTGATGCATCCAGTGTTGAGGTGGGATTCGAACCCCCTACCTCCATGCTTCACTTCTGGATGTTGGGGCAGTCTGCGAAAGTTACCGATTAGGTTCATCCTTATTGGGGCATTTGTGTATTTACAAATACACGAATTTTATAGCTTTAAGAGTTGGTAGATGCTGGCTTTTAGCTTACATAGATGTGAAAACAACACAACAGACCAAAAACAAAGTTAACAAGCTTTTATTAAATTAAATAGAGGTTATGAAGCTGAAAATTTTTGCGTCATCTAAAATTATATTTTAGCTAAAACTACCAACTCTTTTGGTAAAATTACTAATTTTTCCTCTTTAACTTTCAAACAGCATGTTAGTAAAACGATATTTTATAGTTAATTTTACCAAAAGCCATTACCAAAGCCATTAAAAAGCACGGTGCACAGTACCGTGCCTTTTATCATTTCCATAGAACTAGAAAACACGGTAAATTTTACCATACTCTATGATTTTTGACAATACTTTTTTTTCAATGCATATAAAATTCATGTATTTAAATCTTTGTGTTAAAATTTGGTTTATTGAAAACTACTACTCAATGAAAGTATATTTTGTCTCGATAATTTTCCGAGTAGTTCTTTTTTTAAGTTATGCCTTAAACCACAAATCTAGAAAAAAGGCTTAAATAGTATAACATAAGAATAAGAATAATTGAAAGGATTTAAAGAGACGTATAGCGAAAGATTAATAGAATAGATTTATAGTATAGTATTAAATAAGAATAATAGTAAAACGCTTAAATAGTGTAGATATATAGTGACTTAAAATGACAAAATAAATTGTTCTAAATCTTAATTTAGAAAATTGTGATTTCATTTTGTAATTTAATGTTTTTAGCAATTTATTACATTAATTAAATTAATTAAATTAATTATAATTATTTATAGTGATCGATTAATAGAGTAGATTTATAGCATAGCATAAGATAAAAATAACAGTAAAACGTTTAAATAGTATAAGATAATAATAAAATTATAGATTTATAGTGCATGATAGTGATTTATTAATAGCGTAGATTTATAGTTTGGCATAAGATAAACATAATTGTAAAACGCGCAAATAGTATAAAATAAGAATAAGAATAATGGTATAAATTTACAGTGATTTATAGTGATTGACTAATAGTATAGATTCATAGTATAGTATAAGATAAAAATAATAGTAAAACGCTTAAAATAGTATAAGATAAGAATAAGAATAATAGTATAGATTTATAGTGATTTAAAATGACAAAATGAATATTTTTAAATTTTATAAGTCTTAATTTGCATAAGGACCTTTTGTTTGTACAGCAATTCAGTCCATTAATTAAATTAATTAAGATGAGTATTTCAGTTTATTCTAATGAAATAGAGTTATGATGAAAAAAGTAACAATTAAGTATGAATTAAAACAGTTTTTAAAAATTAATTTATAAACTGCTGTAGTGATTAAATTTTCAGGAATAAATTTATTTATTTGTTTTATAATCGTTTTTTGAAACTAATAGTGCACTTATGTGTTTGTAATTGAATGTCTTAAATAAATCATTTTAAACAAAAAATATTTCTGTCATCGGAAACCTAATTAAGTTCTTGACTTTTTTAAAAGTATCAACTAAAATGATTGCTTTTAAAACATGTCTTAGAATATTTTTAAAATAAAATGAAAATGATAAAAGCATAAAACTGCAATACAGTGCTTTGAAATTTTTTCACATTTTAAAGCTTTGTTAATAAATATCAAAGAGATGAAATTTTCAAGTTTTTTGGAAGAAATATGTTTTAAAATACATTTTTTATTTATTATTTATTTTTCTATTTTTTTTTATTTATTATTTATTTTTCTATTTATTATTTTTTATTTGTTATTTATTTTTATTTCAAATATATACCGAATTACTCACGAGTAATTAGGTATATATTTAGTGAAAGATAATTACTATAAAATCTTGGGATATAATTATTTAAGATAATAATTTTTTTAATGTATATTGATGTTGCTCATAATAATATTNTTATTTTAAATATATACCTAATTACTCACGAGTAATTAGGTATATATTTAGTGAAAGATAATTACTATAAAATCTTGGGATATAATTATTTAAGATAATAATTTTTTTAATGTATATTGATGTTGCTCATAATAATATTAATAATAATATTAATAATAATAATGTTCGTAATAATTATTTGTTCATAGTAATAAAAATGTTTGAACAATTGTGAGCTAAAATTCTTTCAATCGAATGATTGCAAAGTTTAGTACACTGAAGTTTGAATGACAATATACTATTATATAGCTATAGGTAATACAAGCTAAAAGTATAAACACGTAGAAAAAGACTTCTTGCTGAACTAGGCATATAAAATAATTTTGAACTCGTAATCTGTTTAAAATTTTGTTTCATTTAAGAATCTTGGAACTCAATGATACGATTGAAAAATTTGTCTAAAATTTTATATTCTGAGATTTAATTGGTCTGGAAATATAAGAACTGTTTTTCTACTATTGATCAAGTTCATTTAAAATTTATGTCTAAAACTTTGTTTGACCAAATAATCAACCTTTGTTTTACAAAAACCTTTAAAGATATCGTTATAGTTCATTATATTTTGACTCACCTAAATCTCCAAGTACTCATTGACAGCATTAAAAATGTAACTTTATATTAGAATACCGAATTTTAGATTGAACTGAAAATAGGAGTGCTTACCGAAACCATAGGAGAAGTTGATTTAATCAATAGATACTTAAAATTTAATTTAACTATAATAATAAAATGACAGTACCGAAAAATTGGCCTTAAATTTTATATTCTAAGTTTTAATTGGTCTGGAAATTTATTGCATGAACTCTTTTTTTACTATTGATTAGGTTCATTTAAACAATTCAATAACCAAAACTTTGATTAACCTAATAATCAAACTTTTTTTTTTGACTAGCACCATTTAAGATTTAAACGTAGTGCATATTGGGTTATCTAAGAACCTAAGTAATCACTGACAGCATTGAAAAAAATAACTTCACATAAGTTTCCCGAATTTCGATTGAACTAAAAGTAGAATTACTTACCAAAAGTATTGAAGTATTTGATTTAAATTTAATAGATACTTAAGTTTAGATTTTACTGAAAATCTTAGTTATTACTCATTAGGAAGAAGAAGTTGATTTAAATTTATCAATTTATTTGTTGTTTAATCTAAAAGTTAAAATACTCTCTGATATCATGAAAAAAATATTGACTTCAATGTCTAACAAAAATCAGTACATTCCTAATAGTGGATCAGTAAAATAAATTTTTTATTATACAGAAATACTTTTTAATAAATAAAATTAAAGTAAAAATAAAGCAATGTTCACAGATTAAAATTAATTTTTAGTGGGTTTGTAAAAGTAATTTTTTTAAAGTGCTCATTGAAGAAAAATATTATTTAAATAATTAATTTTTGAACTTTCATTCATAAGCCTTTCTTTGAAACTCGGAGTGTACTTTACCTTCGAGCATCCAGGGACTTTCCTTCCTCGAAAACCAATTATTTCTAATGTCCCTGTAATTAAATTTTTGTAATTTGTCAAACGTTTTGGCATTTTTAATTAGAAACAGTTTTTTTAAAAATGTAGTTGATTTTTTATAGAAACTAAATAAATAATAGAAAGTTAACAGAGACACAATTAGTTGCTTTTCTACGTGTCTTATTCTTTAAAAAAATGAATGAATGAGAAAAACTCAGATTTACAATTTCATCGAAAATGTTTTGTCTTTAAAACCTAAAATGTTCACAAATACCTGTATTTTCAAAGTGATTGAACTGGTTTTTACAGGTATTAAATAGTGTCCAACATAAGCAGCATGCAGAATCTCAGCACTTGGTGGCTCAAGTATTTACAGCAGTTAAGAGACGGATGTTGTGCAAGGCACAACAGTCTCCCTTAATATTTTTTTTCTAAATGCTTCCAACATTTAATTATTTTAAAAATTTTATTTTACAAGATTATGGATGTTTAAATATATTTTCGAAAGCATATTTTATTGCATTTTCAACACTGAGAAAAAAAATGACATCGAATTAATACAATACAATGTCCATTGTACAATTATATATTAATGAAATACAGTATTCATGTCCTTTTATTTCTCAGAGGTACTGTATTAATAAAAGGACATTAATAAGAGGAAATAAAAAATAGGTAATGTCCATTGTACAATTATATATTAATGAAATACAGTATCCATGTCCTTTTATTTCTCAGATGTACTGTATTAATAAAAGGACATTAATAAGAGGACATCAGCCATAGGTAATGCCATTGTACAATTATATATTAATGAAATACAGAATTCATGTCCTTTTATTTCTCAGAGGTACTGTATTAATAAAAGGACATTAATAAGAGGAAATCAAACTTAGGTAATGTCCATTGTACAATTATATATTAATGAAATACAGTATTCATGTCCTTTTATTTCTCAGAGGTACTGTATTAATAAAAGGACATTAATAAGAGGACATCAGCCATAGATTGTTACCTAAAAACTATGTTAATCTCAAAATCGAAAATACTATTTGGTTCCACATGAAAAATTTATACGATTAACAAAAATTTTTTTTTTTTTTTTTTTAAAATAAAAAACATTGCGTGTTTATATTCAGAATCTTCCATAATAACTGCCCATAATGTGTAATTTTAGATACCTCTCCAATACTAAAGACAACATGAAAAACCTTTAAACCAATGATTATATTGATAATTGTAAGGAATTTTAATGCTAATCACCTTTCATATATTTTTTGTTTTTCTACACTGAAAAAACAATAATGGCAAAATCTACCAGAATATGACAAAATTTATCGTGTTTCTGGCTCCATGGGAAGATTAAAAAGCTCGATAATTTTTATTGAACCTTAATAAAATTCAAAAAAATGGAACTTTATTAAATTGTTGATTTGAAATGGAAATTGAAACATGATTCCGTTTCAGTTGCAATTTGAGCGTAATCAAGGTCCTGAAACCCAATTATATAGTTAAATTTGACAGTTATAAAGGTTAAAACACATTTAAATGACTAGTAGGGGTCTTGCAGTTTAAAATTTTTGAATTGTTTGAATTCCAATACAATTCATTCGATACAATTGATTCGAATTTGCGCCGATTTTATTTACTTATATCTATATAAATCTCTAACGTAACCTCACAAAAATGGTTTGTTTTGATAGATAGCAATGGTAATGTTACAAGTCCATTAAAAAAAGCAAACATTCCGTAATTTTGAAAGATTTATGTAAAGTAAGAAATATTTGTGATATTAAAATATTTGAACAATTAATGACAAGTTTTAAGTAAATAATACGCAGGAACGTAAGGAATAAAATGACGTAAGGAATCTTTTTTATCTGTATAAAAAGTAATAAGAAGTAAAATTGTACCTTTTTAAGGCTTTTAAATCATGGTACTATTACGTTATCTTCGTTTAATTAAACCGTTTAATTATTTAAATACCGATTATATATTATCTAAAACTATTTTCGACTAACAATTGAACTAACAAGAAAACTTATTGAGTGATTTGATGTATTTTGTATTTTGAGTTTTGATGTATTATGTTTTATTTCTAATGGCTGGGGCCATAAACGAGAATACGATCAAGAAAAATTGAAGCAAAAGTCGAAAAAATAGAAGAAACTATAGTAACAATAATGTCGAAACGTTCTTGAGATAAGCTGTCGATGATTATCGTCCTTTAAATCAAACATAAAAACATATTTTCTCTGAATAACCATACCTATTTTTTGACGAATTCGGATTTTTAACCCCAAAATATAGAGAGTAGACGCAATTTGGGAAATATGGTCTCAAAAGATTATTAATTCAAAAATATGACTTTTTAAAAAAGACGTATTCTTAAAATTAAATTTCTCAAGAACTAATTTTGCTCAAAGGTTGTATTTTCCCATACAAAATTACATTCTTTTAAATGATGATAATTATTTCATACCTTACCATTAACCATTAATAAATAAAGCAATAAAAAAATAATAGATATCTACCAAAATTTATTTTTTTGCATGAATTATATTTTGGAAAAACATCATGTTTAATAATGATTGTGTTTGTGATATTCATTATAAAAATTGTCAGCTTATTAAAAATGTGAGGAAAATGCTTAAATCACTGAATCTCGTGTTATACTTCTTTACTTTTTAAAATAATGTTAAATATCATGAAGACTTCTAGAAAAATATCCTGCTTGAAAGCAATTTTTTATTTATTTAAAAAGCAAGGTAAAAAACGGAAATTTTGAACGTAATGTAGGAAATAATATTGATAAAAATATGTGAGATACTAAAAAAAGAAGAAAGTTAAAAAACGAACACTTACAATTGTACTTAGAGGGTATTTTAAATTTAAATGGGCAACAGTTTGAGCAGCATACGTTTTGTATGAACCCGGATAATTCTCAAACTATCACACAAACCAAAACGAAAAATAAGTGCCTATTAGCATCAATAATAAGTGAAAATCATCAGTGTCAAATAATTAATTTACTGATGTCAAATAATTAATATATTTACCATGACGACTTCTAGAAAGATATCCTACCTGAAAGCAATTTTTTATTTATTTTATAAGCAAGGAGGAAAAACGGAACTTTTGAGTACAATGAGGAAATAATAATAATAATAACAACAATAATAACAATAATAATAATAATGTGTGCGATACTAAAAAGGAAGAAAATTGAAAAAACGTACTCTTACGATTATATTAATAATAACAATAATAATAATAATGTGTGCGATACTAAAAAAGAAGAAAATTGAAAAAAAAAAACGTGCTCTTACGATTATATGTAGATGGCATTTTAAATTTATATGATCACCATTTTGAGTAGCGTATGCTTTTCATAAACCTGAATAATTTACAAACTATCACACAAATCAAAAATATAAAGAAGTGCCGAAGCATCAATAGCAAGTGCCAATCATTAATGCCAAATAAATTATTTACTGATAAATAAATATTGAGTGCTACATTTTAACTGCATAAATTTTACATATTGTGCATATTATTTATAGATACATTGTTCAACATATTGAAGTAAATTGCAATATTTGATTTCTGCAATGAGAAAAAAAAACAGTATGGTCAGAACTACTAGAATATGGCGAAATTATTTCCGTTTCTGGTTTAATGGAAGCACTTAAAATTCAGTAATTTTTACTTAAACGTTTTGGTAATGATTATGGTAAAATTAACAATAAAATTCAGTTTTATAATATGTGATGAAATTTGATCAATGTTGTAAATTTTCGTAATTTCATAATGATACCTTAGATCATGGCATAAAAATCATTCATTCGGCATAAAAACCATTATGCCTGTTTGAAATCAAGCGAATTATTACGACAGAGGGTGCGTTTCTCATTTTTCCGGTGGCGCCATCTATAGCTAAGAATACGACTTCAGCCGCTGTCACGTCACAGCCCGTTAATGGGAGGGACCCATTCATACATCAATTTATTCATCCACAGATCTTAATTATGACCTGAGCTAGAGAATAATCAATCTCCAATATAGTACCCCCAGAAGTATTGATTTGTTATGGGAAAATGGTGGACTTTGTTACCCGTCAGATTTAATGTGAACAAGTCACAATTTGCTACACGGGGAGTATTTGACTGGTGGGAGCCCCCTGGATACGACCCCCTGGAAATAGGCCCTACGTCCTATCAATCCGGCAATCTCGGTGCATGCAATGAAACATTGTTTGACAATACACGTAATGAAACATTATTTGAAGATGAATATTCAAGAATTAAATTTAATAAATTTCATTTTAATTTTTTTTAATATAATTTTTGGAAAATTGCTTATAAACCCTTATGTCAAATGAAAGTGTTCAGTTAATTAATTTTAAATAAATTAAAAGCACTTGAACTTTAATAACGATTAATCTTACAAGATATTTATTCAATTATATTTTTTAAAAACCGTATTACTCATTAAATTTCATATCACTTCCTTCATTAGTGCACTTGTTATTTATATGTTAACTTAGTTCAATTAACTTTCGGGTTTTAAAGAAAGAAGATAAATTTTCCTTCATTTTTAAAAAGTTGTTTGCCAAATAAGATGAATTTGATGTCAAGCATTAAAAGGAAGTGGTTTTGACAGGTTGTCGGAACAATTTGAAATGTGTGAACTTTTACTCTAGTAAAGGCTCGAGGCGTTTCTTGAATCTCAGTTGTTGTACTGCGGCGAAAATGGCTTAGACGTAATGCCATTATTGAGTATTGAAAAATTAACTGATTCTGTTTGAAAGAGGGGCACATACTTTTTGAATATTTAGGAATTATGTTTTAGAATTTATGGTGTCGTATATTATTATAAATTTATAGAATCGAAATATTTGTAAATAAATATATTAATTCCCTGTTATTCTGAAATCTTGCAACCATTTTATGGGAGATCTTTCTTATTTTACCACCGAAAGAAACAGTATTTTAAAACTTATTTGATGGTATTTTGTAGAAAAATGCATGTTTTAAGGAGGAAAAAGTTGTTGATAATTCAATCTTTAAATTCACGTATTACAAAAAAAACTTATTATTAATTAGTTTTTAAAATGAGAAAGTTTAAATCAAATTTCATTGGCATCTTTTCGTAAGATGTTTTTACACGAGATCTCTGCATACAGACAGTTTGCTATTTCAGATCACTAAATCATTGAAATATATAAATCGAAATTTTAAATTTTTGTTCGAACAAAAAAAACAGAGAGAGGTCTAAAAGAAAATGAGAAAGTTACTTCCTAGATAAATTTCTCTAAAATTTGAATCAAGAGGGAATCCTCTCTTAATATATAGTGTGATCCATTATTTCACTATTATTTAAAAATTAGACCAATTGAATGCTTGGCAATGACGTCCTCTTAGAAAAATCATGGCATTTGTTGATTCAGAAGAATATATATATGAATTAAATTATAATGAAAAGCAAGGACGTATGCAATATTTATTAATGTCATGATGATTTTCTGTTCTATTTATAGGCGTTTATAAAGTATATTATTACTGTAAAGTAAATTCTATCTCATCTTCTAGAATTGAATTTTTTTTTTACAAATATAAGAGAAATTTTAGCAATGTCAAGCTTAAGATGCTTAATTATAATATCTCTTGAGTCTTCCTTTTTATGTTTAGAAATATGTAGCAGAAGTATTTTAAAATGTATTAAAAATGTTAGAAATTAAGCTTAGTAAATTGTGAATTAAATAGTTAAACATTGTTTTTTTTTTTTGAATAAAGATATCAAATAAAATATGAAATATTGTTTGACTTGGTGAAATATATTTACAAGAGAATACCCATTTGCTTAATGTTTTAATACTTAGAAGAAAACAGGAATTGTAGATAGTACTACAACTTACAAATATTCAATTACATCTAAGTACCGATGCACAAAAGATAGATATATATGTTAAGTACGAAACACTTTAATAAATCATAAAATCATTTAAATTAAATTAATAAAATGAGCATTTTCTTAAACAAATCGTCGTTATGATAAGGTTAACTAATAAATACTCTTTACGATAAGGATAAGGTTAACTATTAAATAAACTAAGCTAAAACGATAGGAATAATTTAAATATCAAAATTGCTTCATTTTAAAAATTCTTTAGTTGTACATATCTTTTCATATCAACTACAACTTAACAAAGTTAATGTTTTGAACTTAACCTTGTAACTATTGCTTAAAAATAGAATTCAAAAGTGACGTAATAATACTGAGTGTACAGAAATTATTATTGACATTGGAATGATGAAGACCATGTCCCCTCGCTTTTTTGTTGCTCTGTATTTATAAAAAATAACTTAATGAAAGTACTGAGTATTACTGACTATTTACAATCTCATGCGTCCCGGAGTGAACTAATCGTAAAGACACGATTCCCAGTAAAACACCACCGAAGTCAAGCATCACTGGATGCGGTCAGTAAGCGGGTGGGTGACCACTTTGATCAGCCTGCTTTGATCAGTCGAGGGTGCACGGTATCGGTTCTCTTCAAGCTGTTCTACCATAAAGTGCTCAACTTCGCACGCAGGTCATCGGGTTACCAAAGCAGAGGAGTCATCCCCTCTGCAGAGGATCAAAATTGTGATGGCATGTCTTTGGATCATCCTCAGGGATGTTTCCCAGACCGTCGCCAATAGTCTATTGTGCAGCTCTAGTGCGACGTAAATAAATTACCTACCGACCATCAATTTGATCCAATTCAAGTGTTTATTCAATCACTCATGTATTAAGGCCTGTTTAGACGATCCAATTTCTTGGACAGAGATTGATTGATATTGATGGAAACTTGTTTTGCTTTGAGCTTTGATCGTGTAAACAAACATCCAAGAACTTGGTCCAACTTCTTGGACGATAGTAGAGCATCTTCTACTTTCCATCCAAGTTTTTTCTCCCTTAACCAATCAGCGTCTTAGGTTTTGTGACGTCAACAATCAGGCAGCAAATTATGTCATCTTCTTGTCTGTTTTCATATATTTTAGTCCAAATAAATTGATCTGTTGCGGTTTATTTGTGTCATTACGATTTTATTTGAATTTATTTAGTAATTTTAAACTTATGTAAGTATTATTTTATAATGTTGAATATGAACAATGCGCATGCGCAAGTCTTTCTTTCAACGAATCAGCGACATTCAAGAACTTGGATAGTGCCAACGAATCTTGGACAGAGAAATCCGTCCAATTTCTCGGATTCAAGAAATTGGACCGTGTAAACAGGCCTTTAGGCTTATGGGAATGTATACATATAGAACATTGTACTTTGAATGACGGGAGGAGCCGAAATGGCTTCTCAGGTATTTTGGCATGTACCCCATAACCCCTGGTACGTTTAGGTATAAGTTACCTTAGTGTAGGTAAAATGTACCAAGTTTCATTAAAAAAATAAGAGTATTTCAACATATCTATAATTATTATTCTGGGAGAGGCAGCACGGGACCCTTCAGACTTTCAGAGTATGCAGCACTATGCAGTGAATATAATGTTAAAATGTCACACTACTATCTTCGGTATAATTGTAATTTTAGAATATTTATACGTATCACACTTTTTCAGTCCTAATTTTATATGTTGAATTGTCATCATGATCTAACTTTGACTCAATGATACTGTGACTGTTACCATTCATCCCGAAAATGAAATAAATAAAAAAAAATTGAAAAACTTAAAATTTGTCTACATAGAGCTATCTTTTATCTCATTTTAGTCACCGTCAATTCGATGAGCTACCTATTGTGGATACAAAAGTATAGCCAATTAATTTGGAAACATAACCTTGAAATTTTAAAGAAAAAGTACAAGTATGTGGAACTGAAGGTACTGTTTTAAAATAGAAAAGAATAAAATTCTGAAAAAATATACGTTGTGGCATATGGATATTTAGTACGTAAGTATTTGGGCCAAGTTTAAAAAGAATTAACGGAATGTATTGCAATTAATTAGCAATGAATTATTATTATTATTAGCTATTTATTAAGATCACAAGTTAAATTGAGGTATATAAAACACGTCGTTTGTTATCAAATTGTTCCATTAATTTTAGGCAGTTAATACTATGGTTTCATAAGTTCGACAAAAACCGAATATCATTAGGATTTTTTTAATTTCTTTTGATGCACAAACAAATGTTAATTGAACTAAATTGTAATTATCTGAATACTCGTTCATGTCCCGAGGGTTAAAAAAAATCAACAAATCGGTGTTAACCAGCATGCCCCAAATCATGCCCCAAAATGGAAGACATTGACTAACACAATTAAGTTAAAACAATTCCATTTTTTAAAACCTATTATTATCTATTGTCTTTTCCGGTTGATTTACGTTATTAGATTAAGTAAAACATGCGTTTAGAAATTCATCTCATCAAAATAAAAATTAAATATATTCAGTATTATTTGGCAAAATATTAGTGCTAGTGTTCAACTCCTGATAGTATAAACTTACCATAACATCACATTTCGGTTTCCTTTTGGGGATAAAAAAGTCTTATTTTCAGAGGTAAAAGTAAATAGCTAAGTTGGACCCTGCTTTTGAACGTATTTACAGCAAATTTAGTCTGAATCGGTTCAGAATTGCGAAATTATATTAGGTATATAGACTCATTTAAACATTCTGCTTTATTTATGTCGATATTTTTGTGTCTCAGTCACATGTGTTAATTTAAATCTTGCTTAGTGATTATATTCTTCGAAGATAAACAAATTTTATTAAGCTAAAGATAAACAAATTTTATAAAGCTATTTGATTCAGATGAAACGGCATTTGTGATAAAAATATCCTATTCACTCCAAATATTCAAAATCTTGATTATTCACCAGTTTTTTTAAAACAACCAGATTTTATGGAAGCTGTCTTTAAATTTTATATTTTTGGTGCATGCAAAATGATCAAAAAATGCCACATTTATGGGAGATAATAATAATTTGTCTTGATGACTTTATTTTTTTATTAAGATCGTCCCATTTATATGAGAAATATGAAAAATATATCCTTATTTATATGAAACTCCTTTTGCATTCTAATATCAATGCTCTTCAATGTGAAAAATATATCCTTATTTATATAAAACTCATTTTATTTTCTAATACCAATGCTCTTCAATATGAAAAATATATCCTTATTTCTATAAAACTCCTTTTACATTCAAATATTAATGCTCTTCAATGTGAAAAATACATTCTTATTTCTATAAAACTCATTTTATTTTTTAATACCAATGCTCTTCAGCATAAGAAATATATCCTTTTTGATATAAAACTCCTTTTACTTTTAATATCAATGCTCTTCAATGTGAAAAATATATCCTTATCTATATAAAACTCCTTTTACTTTCTGATATCAATGCTCTTCAAAGTGATAAACATATCCTTATTTATATAAAACTGCTTTTACTTTCATATATCAATGCTTTTTAATGTGATAAATATATTCCTATTTATATAAAACTTCTTTACTTTCTAATACCAAAGCTCGTCAATGTGAAAAATGTATCCAATATCAAGAAAAATAGCCTTTATTAATAGAAGGTTTAGTCATTTATTTTGTTCTTCACATAGTCGAAATTCCTTTCCTTTTGTCTAACAATACATCTATAGATAAATTTGATGAAGTTCAGCAGGTCTTCTTTGTCAACAATGTCAATTATGTATTGATGATACTTCATAGAGAAAAAGAGGGAAAAAAACCGATATTTCGTCGAGTCAGAAATAATATGCCTTGAAGGTGCCGTTCGTTTTCTCTCCCATTGATTATTGATCTCCTCTTAGCCACATAAAAAGTTCCACTTTCTTAGTTTGTTAAGTTCTCGCTTTTATAAATTTCTTGATTTATTTCAACTTACAATTTTCTTGACATAATTTTTTACTTTCTTTCTTTTTCTCATTATAGTTCTCATTTTTTTTAATAGTAGTGGATAATTAGTTACATTATAAATTCTTAATGGATTGAAAGCTCCTTTTTTTAAAAAAATCTTTTATAAGAGTTATTTTATCGATTTTGTCCAAATTTCCATTTAAAATGAAACAATGTGAAACAATATAAAAATTTGTACACCCTAAATTGAAAAATCTTCTTGACCCCTGAAAAACCATTATTTAAGAAAATAATAATGAACTATAGGTAATGATAAAAATAACTTTTATGTGGAGTTGTTATTAGATTTAAGATTTTCCTAATGTGTGCAAATTTGTGTTTGATTTACTAAAATACTTTCCGAACTATAACAAAATGAGCTAAAATGTAACATTAACATTGAATGGCCCAAACTTCCAATCGTTCTAATGGCAATGCGATTGGCAAAATTACTAGGTAACTAATACCATGTTTTCCAGGTTGTGGCTACCACCCATGTTTTGAGGATCTAATCCTTTAAAAAAAAGTATGTTTTTTCAAAGAAAGTACGTTTCTGTAAGTGATTCTGTAACTTAGTTTGACATACATAGTTTGAAAAAATTAATTAGCATATCAAAATTACCCCTACGCGGTTTACCCTTATGGTACCCTCACTCCACTTTGCATCGCTGTCATAGAATCAAGCATTCTTTCCCTCAAGAACTTCGAACAAGGAAGTTCACTTGTTAGCTCTCTCATGAGCTGCCTTTCATTGTTTACTGCTATTGCAGCAGCCGAAATAATTTTCTTCGTGTATATAGTTCAATTGTTTTATTAAGTTTTGTGTAATAAATGTTTAAACAAACCATCACAGTCCTATTTTAGACCAATCCTTTCAATAGCTGAAATTGGTTAATTAAAAAAAGTTATTTAGGGTGATATCTTTTTCTCTCACAATTAAATAGCAGAAATATAAACATTGGATAAAAACATGAGACGAACAAAAATATTCAACATGAGTGATTTTTTAAAAAATAAAATAAACATATTATTTATAAAAAAGAGTTGAGGATATTATTGTTCTCTTTAAAAAATAGACAAATAAACTCTTAAATAATTAATTCTATCTTTTGTCTATTGAAAGAATTACCCACGCTATTCTAAGACTGCCTGCTGCTAAGGAAATAGCCCATTTCAAGGAAGGAAGGTCCTCAATAAATCGACGAAAAATTACTCTCTTTTCCTTGTCAGCTTGAGTTAAAACCTGCCTTAAATAATGACGCATCACCCCTACTGAAAATAGCTATACATCTTAAATATAGTTACAGCTACTGCTCTAGATAAAGAGCGAGAGGAGTTCCATACATCTACAAACAATACTTTACCACTTGTTTATCTGTTGTCATATCATATGTATATATCACATGTATATATCATATGTATTTGTTTAATAATACAAGCAGTGACACTGTATTAAAAAGACATTAATAAGAGGACGTCAGTCATAGGTTGCTAGCTTCGGTTAGTAATATACTATGCTCATTTAAAACTTTAAAAAAATTGGTTCTTCATGAATTATTAATATAATTAACAACAAGAAAATTAACTATTTTTCTTACATCCAGAGTGTTGCATCGTAACTGCCTTTTATGTATTTTTTTTTGCTCCTCATCAATAATAAAGTCAATATGAAAAGCCACAAAATCACTGATAATATTAATACTTGTAGGTGTAATTAATACTAATTGCCTTTCACATCATTTCTGTTTCCTAGACACTAGGAAAACAAATTATGGTCAAAACTACCAATTTATGATAAACTTCAACGTATTTCTGGTTTTATGGGAACGCCAAAACGCTCAGTAATCTTTATTGAAGCGCTATGTTAATGATTTTGATAAAATTAAGAATATGGTTTTATAATATGTGATAAAATTTGAAAAATGGGGATTTGGTAATGTGTAGCAATTTTACCGTGATACCTCAGCGCATTTATTCAGTTAAACTTACTTTTCAGTTTTGTATTTTTTGCTCAATGTGTGGTAATAAGATCAATAATTACAAAAACCAGAATTTCCTGCAAACCGTTACCATATGAACCGAAAAATTACCAAAATACTATGAATCTTGATTTGATTAACCAGAATTATGTTTTTTTAAATCAGAAATGTCATTATCATACAGCACGGTAATTTCACCAAGATTGTTTTCTCCATGTGGAAAGCAAAGATGATTTGATGTTCCCAATTCCGTCCTCCGGCTGATTTTGATCACGTTTGTGTTTTCTTCTTGATTAAATATTTGTCTGGGAAACCTGGTGTTCATAGATTTTGATAAAGATTCTAAAAATATATGTTCGAGATTGTCCCTATGGGACACCCAGTGTGTTAAATAATCTTCTTTTTACGCTTTCATTTAATTTATCCATTGTTTATTTCTTGAAATTAAAAACGCAACACAACCAGTTGACTTCTTAAAATTGTTATTATTTGGTTATTAACATGAGAACAATTATTACTTCAGTCAAAACATTAGTTTCAAGCATGGGATTTACAACTTTATTTTTATTTTGTAACACAAAAAAAGTCGAAAAGTTTAATTCATAAAAAGATTTCAAAAGTTTTTGTCATAAAAAAGCAACTAAAAAAGTGCTTTACAAACACATTGTTGCAAGCATGTTGTTGGAACTAAATAATTTTTTTGTAGTCATAAAAACTGTAACAAAAAAATTTTTTAAAGAAAACGTTACATTGCCTATGGAATATTCGGTAAAGATTTAATTTGAAGATATTTAATTTTTTTTACCATATAACCTTTTATGCCGGTTCTCTTCCTTTGCTATTATAAAACAAGTTCATTTTCAATAAATTAATAGAAATAGATTTTATATTGATATTATTGAATTTAAAGATTATTTAATTATTAGATGGATTTTATTTAGATTTTTAGATTTATATATTATTTAATTATTATATAATAGATTTCTTAAAAAAAATTCTATGAATTAATAGGAATAGATTATATGGAATAATATAAAAAGTAACTATGAAAAATTGTGATTTGATACCAGAGTAACAAATTAATTATAAATGTGAACGAAAGTGCCGAAACTTTTAAACAATTTTAACCAAAAAACATTTAAAATAGTAAATTTATACAAATCTTTTTTAAGCTTTAACTTTAATGATAAAAATTTCTGAATTTCGTGTTCTGAATATTTTTACATACTTTTTTCGAATTATTTTAGAATAAAAATATTTTAAGCACGTCGATTGTTTAGGATTTTAATAAAATAATATAAGGGAAGGAAGATATATTAAAACGCAAATTGAGTTATTAAAAGAGATATGAGCGAATCCATTTGCAGACAAATTATATAATGAAGTAAATACACCCAATTTATTAGAGTTATGTAAGTTCATTTTGATATTCATTCGTAACTGATATTTATTACTCTTTATCCAACATATATCATGATCTGCAGAGCAAAAGATGACACTCTGCAGGTCTCCTTTATTATCAATGTCAGTTGTCCTCTCATCTCTCATTAGAGAAGGCCAGATAAACTGATAAATCACATGATCTAGAAAGGACTGTTGATTTTCACATCTACCATGTATTGCTGTTCCATTAATAATAGTTCCCATTATTGAATTCTTCTACAATAGGGGTGCAAAATTTTAGGAAAAATTGTCAATCTTAGAAGAAAAAAATTTGCATGCCACTTCCAGCTTTGCAACATACAAAAAAAATTTAAAAATAAAACTTTAACTTATAGGATGATTACGGCATGTTTTTTGTAAGTCCGAACAGTAAAAATTAATATATATATATTAATTTATATATATATATATAATTAAA
>NC_092213.1:20735956-20760939 GCF_043381705.1 Parasteatoda tepidariorum
AAAGTACGCAAGTATCCTAATATATAAAATTAATATAAACTAAAAATGGGAAAACCAATAGTCGTTATTAAGACACATCTATTGGTACAAATAAATGCCATATTTCTGAATAAAGAATAATTATCCTAAGATAAAAATTATTCAAAACCATGAAACCATGAAAACCTGGGCGAGCCCATTGTTATAGATGGAGAGGGGTCATAATGTAATGGCTTTTCGGTGTTTAGGTCATCAATATTAAGTCAGTATTAAAGTGACTTTTAAATTGGTTGCTATACAACCGAGTTATCAATTTAAGGATTAGTTTTTGAAGATGCTTGTTTTGATTGTAATAAATTGTAGTAATTTTTAAATCTGCTGTTTCATTACCAAATCGTTGATTAGTTTTTAGAAATTTTAGCAATGATTGTTTTATGTGCATACCAGTTTATCTTGACCAATATTTTGACTCATTATGTTCTTAATCGAAATTGTTCGCACACTAACTTTCTGAAAGCATGATTTCGTAAATTTGGGAAATTTTTTGTTGATTCAAAGTTTCAATATTCGATATGATTTGAATAGCAGGGGTTTTGTGTTCATTGTCGTGAAATTGTATTTTTTTTTGTACTAAGACACAAGTCTGATGAGCGAAAAGGAAAAAAAATAATAGTATGATAATTAAAACATAAGTGCAAATTTAGGTTTCACTGTCACTATCAAGGTTAAGTCAGAAATAAATAAAAGTGGCTTTTAAATTTGCTGTTTTATAACAGATTCTTCTTTTTAAGGATTAGTTTTTGAAGAAGCTTGTTTAGATTGTAATAAATTAATGTAGCTTTTAAATTTGTTGTTTCATTAACAACCATTGAACAGTTTTGAGAAATTCTAACAATAATTGTTTTATGGGCATACCAGTTAATCTTGACCAATATTTGGACTCATTATGCTCACAATCAAAAATATTTGTTCACAAACATGCGTTCATTAAGCCAAATTACGTAAATTTAGGAAATTTTTTGTTCGTCCAAAGTTTCAACTTTCAATTTGAAAAGCAGAGGTTTTATGTTTATTGAGGAGACATTGTACTTTTTTGAATTTGTAATTTTTTTCAAATTGCTAAAATCTGCCTCTTTAATATGACATATTAATTGAAGAATGCGATATTAGTTTGATAAAAGTGAAGCGGCAAAGCATATTTTTATGAAAATGAAAAAGCAACAGTTGAAGTATACAGAAGGGTTATTTATTTAAAAAGTTAACTTAAAATTTTCAGTAGAAATTGAGAAAAAATATTTTAATGCTTTAAATGGATTATTTGTTATACAAGAGAAAAAGGATAACTTTGATATTGTAATAGAAGCTGGTGAACAAAGCAAAAAAAGGCCAAAAACTCTAGTACTTATAGTACTTAAATAAACTGTAACAAGACCGAATTTAGAGTTCAAAAATTGTTTTTTCCAGAAACGTAGACATAAGCCCTTAAATAATGGAAAGAATTCTTTTGTTTTAACTAAAAAAGGGCAATCATGTAAAAGATTCGCAAGAAAAATTTAAAGTATATCTAAGATTTCTTTCTAAACAGGAAAATGGAATTAAAGGACTTAAAAGAGCTCTTTTATAAATCCGTTATCTCAGCAATAATATCAAAGAAGATAATAGTTTCAAGGTTTGTTAAAATATTTGTTCTTACCTTCAAATCGAACGAACTTGTTTAGAAAATGGTGTTTCCTATAAATTAAGTCTAAATCAATTTTATATTCATTTATACTAGCGAAACACTTTTTCAAATGTTATATAAAAAACTAATTCTCCATGATAGTAAAAATTATTAGGTTTTCTTTTAAAATTTTGTCATTGAATTTCTCTAGTTGTATAAACATAATTAATTTGGTAACGGATTATCAAAACTTCTTATAGTATAGTGTATAATTGGTTAGAGTATAAAGGGACATTGAATTACTTAATCCGATTTTGTTAAATACGTCGATTTTATTTGAAATGATTTCCTCCAAAGCTTTCAATTTCCTCAAAAGACGAGTTGTTTACTTTTCTCCGTAGTTTTTTGCTCAATGAATTCACTCCCTAATCAATATGGTATAGAAAACATTTTTTAATAAAAATGAGTAAAGCCATGCATTTTGTGATCATTGATTCATTTATCTAAAAAGATTTGACGCTGTGTGATTCATTTTCGAAGACTTGACAATAATAAAATAAAATCAATGATTGACGCACTGCAAGTGCTTGTACCTCTAATTTGTGGTAGGTAATGGTTATATGGTTATGGTAATGGACTGAAGCAACTCTCATCAAGAGAAAACTGTCCTGTAGAGAAAATCAGTCGTCTTCTACCATAATACAATGCTTCTTATATTTCGTTGATCTATAAAAAAAGTATTGTTCATAAGATATATCACGCAAGTATTGAGATTGTATTGTATTTCGTGAAATTCTAATCTTTAGATCAAAAGATATTTAGGGTGTGTTGTTTTTATCGCCGAATGTGTAACTTCATACAATGCGTCATTGAGTAAATTTTATTGAAATCAATTTTCTGAAAATTTTACATAAGTGAACTGCCTCTTTACTTATTATGCTTCAGAAAAATTATTTTACTAGTGCTTTCTTTATCTTTAATATGTTATATATATTATTAATTTCTTATTTTTAGGTTTTATAAATGGACTACTATGTATTGAGTTTATTCATCAGTCAAATGTGACGATGGCACTTCAGCAGCGGGAAATCTGCAAAGTTGGAGAATCTCCCACACCAAGGAGACGGTCCCTAAGTCCCCGACGTGGATCTGGCCATGTAGACAAAGAACAAGAACCCCTCGTCACTTTGAATCCGAATTGCGATCCTTCCAAATCATCTAAATCAATATCCTCCCCATCTTCTTCCAGATCCTCAACACCTGAAATTTTACGATCGCCGTCTAAAGGTGAAAGGCGCATATCAACACGTCTTCTTATGCAGAAAGGTGAAGGTAAATCAGATTTGGCATCAAAACATGCTGGCTCCAAGTCACCAAAACATGCTGCGTGGAAAACGTCTAAATTTTTCAGTCGTAGTATGGCTTCGGGAGAGTTGCTCAAGGGATTTAAGAAGCTGTCGGCATCAGCGCCACCAAGTGCACCATTGGCCGAAGAAACGAGTGAACCTTCCACCTCTGATGCCAAAGAATCAGAATCAAAGTCTTTTAAAAGCAGATTCAGTTCCCTGCGAAGAAAAAGTGGAAGTGATTCAGACAGTGTGCCAAATGTGGATAGTGAATCCTTAAAGGTAATGATAATATTCAAGCATGTAAAGTTGCAAATGTTTGAATATAAATAGGGGTATTATTTTTCGGATGGTAATACCAGGATATAAAGTACGCAAGTATCCTAAACTCGGAGAATCAAAAATCCCCACACTGAGAAAAAAAGGTGTGGTCAAAACTACCAAAAATATGGTAAAATTTACCATGTTTCTGGCGTTATGGAAACATAAAAATGCTTGACAATTTTTTCAGAAGTACTTTGAAATGATTTTTTGGTAAAATTAGCAATAAAATATGGTTTCATATTGTAAGGTAAAATTTGGTAAATGTGGTAAAATTCGGTAATTTTACAACGATAATTTTGAGCATGGAATAAAAATCATTTATTCGGTTAAGTTTACTTTACAGTTTCGTATTTTTTGCTGAATATGCGGTAATAAGAATTTATATTCTGAAAACCAGAATTTCCAGTAAACTGGTACTATCAGAACAGAAAAATTTCCAAGATATTTAGATATTAAGCAGAATTATTTTTTTATTTACCAGAAATTTATTTACCATGGTATGGAATTGCTACCAGAGTTTTTTCTCTCCAAGCGGTATAACTATTTATGGATATTTGCGTTTACGAGTTAAAGTTTAAACAAGGCAAATGATTGAAAATGATTATATTAGTCATGAATAAGTTAAAAATTTTAAACTTAGCCTGAAATATGTATGTATTTTTTTTTAGGTTTTGTAAATTATATTGAGTTGAAAACTACAACGGAAGTAAAATTAAAATCCTATAATAGATCAAGTTATGAGTTGCTATACTTTGAATGTTACCTCTCATTCAGTCTATATTTACATAAACATCGAATAATTGTTTTATAAGAAAAAACATTAGATAGTGTTGGTATTTTTTTCGTTATGGATTTATTTAAATTTAAGATATGATGGTATTCTTTTTCCTTATGCTTTTCATGCTAATATATACTCTAAATATATATAAATTTTCATTTTAAAGAGTGATAAATGTGTTTAAGTTTCGTTTTCAGATTCAAAGTAGTCAAGAGAATTTAAGAAAAAAATCTTTTGTTGAATTAGAACGATACTAAAACATATCAAAGCTCTTGTAAGCTCTTAAAGTAATTCAATTTATTCACGAATATGTTTCTTTATTGAAAAATCTAATGCTATTCATATTTGTATTCATTCAATAGCTTAACATTTTAAGTTTAAAATAATTCTAAATTCACTAAAATTTAATTTGTCAGAAAAATAATTAAGTTTGATTTTCTGTCTATTTGAATTGGAAATTTTAAAATTAATTTCTGTTTTTTTTTTCTCTTTTAAGCTGGGAAGTCCGGAAGTCAGAGGAATCATTTGCAAGAAGGAAGACCTTCTTTCTCTCATCAATAAAGTACCAAACAACAAAGAGAGACGAGTGTCTTCCCCTGCTGAGCTAATCGTTCCAGTAGCTTCCAGTCTTCCAACATCACCTATACCAGTTCTCAAGTCCCCTTCCATCAAAGTTGCTCCTAACTCTCCACTGACTCGTGGATCCTTCAGATCCTCAAGGTCAGCATCCCTGGATCCAACCACCTTGCCCAATGTCGAAAGAGCGGTGTTCAGAGGATCCCCAAACAAGCCAGCAATCAAGACTGTGGTATACCAACCTCCTTCAACGAGCCCAGCTCGTCCACCCACTATCAGAAGAACTGTAACGGATGATATATGCATAAAAAAGACTGGGACATTCTTGGAAGTTGTACCAGAGGTTAAAAGACGGTTGTCTGGACCTTTGATTGAGATTAAAGACAGGATTGTAGAGGAAAATGAAGATGCTGAAGGAGAGAGCAGTGATGCGCCGGTACAATGGGACGATAGCAATTTTGTGGATCCAAACTTGCTTGGTGGTGCAATTGAAGCCTTTTTGAAAGGCATGGGTTCGTCTCCCACGCCTACTCCGACGTCAGAAAAGAGAGTTTCTTTCAAAAAGAACTTGATTAAATGATTTATCGATGTGGATATTTTACATCCTTTTTGAGCATGGAGTATTGATGTTGTAATATGTGTTTTTTTTCTAATAACTGTTTACTTGAAATATTCCAGATGTTATAAAAAATGAATTTAATTAACTTTGCATTATGTTGGAAAAAAATTATTGTAGTTCAGCTTAAGTAATGAAAAGATCTATCATTATTTTTTGTTGCTTATTTCAAATTGGGCAAACTTCCGTAATCCAGTGATCCTGATGACTTTTACGATTAATAAACAATTGCACGCGAAGAGGTTAGGTTTATGGATTGAAATTAAGTCACCCAATTTTGCCCTTCAATTGTGTCCCATTCTGCATTTTTTTTAAATTTTTTTATTTCTTCCATGCGCTTTTCCGGTTGGCGCAAAAACTTGATGAACATTTTAGCGGAGGATCCAATTTATTTTTCATTCATTGGTACCCAATAATGAAAGAGTTCTGAGATTGAAATAACTATGGGTTTGTAAAAATAACTGTGTTTATATATATATATGATATGGACATCAAGAACAACTGAAACTTAACGATCAAATTCGTTATAAAAATTGTTGTTATGCAAAGATTTTATAAACTAGTTTTATTTTTAATTTTAAATATTTCAAACCTAAATCTAATTACTTTTAAAAAAAACGGAAATAACTTTAATGAAATTAAATATCTGTTAATATTATAGTAATTTTAAAAATAAGTAATGTGATATTACTTGAGTAAATTATATTGTGATTCTTATATGCACATAAAAATATTGTTGTTTCACTTTTTTGTTTAATAATCACTGTTAGAAAGAATTTTTCGAAATTGAGCAAAAATGTATCAAGATTGCTCCGAAACAAATATTATCGATTTTGAAAATCGATAATATTTGTATATTGTCGATTTTTTATTACCCACATATGCGCTTTTTCCCCAGCATTATTGAGCATTTTGACCATGTTACTACACGCAATAATGAATACAAGGGGTTTTCAAATTTGGCTGTATTTGTTTCGGAGCTATTTTACCCCTTTTTTGTTCCATTTTGAAAAACCCTTTTCTACAGTGATAGTAAAAGCTTTATATTGTAATATTTTCTCGATGTTATATAATAATTTTCAAAATTACGTGTCACATAATTTGCTCAATTTTTTTATATGACGTAATAAAAATGAAATGCATTATTGTACAAAAGGAACATTTAAGAACAAAATATATAATTGAATACAAGCTTTAACGTGATGCGTTAGACATTTTATATATTTAAGATAGTTTATATATCATATTTTCTTATTATAGCTAACTGAGAACATAAAATGTCATTTATATGGATTTGAAAATCGTTTGAAGTTCACAGATAATTCATAAATGTTTGAGAATATTAACCTATAATAACATTTATGCTACAAATATATTATGATTGTTAAAAAATATAAATAGGATTTTTTATTAACTAATATTTAAAAAATTTATTTATAAATTTTAAATTCTATATTCAACTGCCAAATTAATAGATATTTTTTAGTCTTTTCTAGTTTATTGATTTAAAACACATTTTAAAAAGTGCGTTGAGACTATCAGATTTTCAAAGTATTAATTAAAATATTATATTCAATAGTTTATAGTGCAAATAAATCCCATGAAGCTTCCGAATTTGAATTGAAAAAAATCTGATGCAGGAGCACTCAGATTTTTAAATACATGGTTCTTTCAATGTTGCAGTATGGTTACATTTAAGGAAGATTTATCATTATATAATTTTGTTCAATAATTATATTTAGTTAAATATGTGTTTGGGCTTACAATTATAAATGAAATAAAGTAAAGTAAATAAAAATATATTTTTTAAAATTATTATTAAGCATTCATATATAAAGCTAGATCACAAACAATTAATTCAATTTACTGAAATAATTAATAAAATTATGCGAATAGATAATAAATAATTAATAGAAAATATAAGAAATTGTTACTTATTAAAAAAGATAAAATGAACAAGTTGTAATTTGTTTTTATTAATAATCTATGCTAGAAATAGTAATTTTTTTTCTCGAGAAAAAAAACATGTAAAAAATTAGAGAATCATACAAAGAAATTATGAACCTCATATTTCATAAGATCTAAAAATTATTTGGCCACATTTGATTAGTGCGAAGTTTATTTTTCATCGGCAAAATTTAAGAATGTTTTTTTAATGATTTTATGCAATGTTTTTTCATCTTACGATACATACAATATACGTATAATATCATGCAATACTTTCCAGAAACAAATAAGCAATGAAGAATATTTTATAATATTACAAAAAATGCCGTTTTTGTTGAATTGCTTTCAATAAACTGAAATATTTCCAGTTATATATTCAATATGAATGAATTTATAATAAATATATTAGAGCATAACAGTGTTTTCTCAAAACCAGCCGGTTGAAGCTCTAATTCTTCAAAGTACAAACTCTAATTCTAGTAGTTAAAGTACCGGATTCTGTTTCTTAGGCCATTTTTGACCAAAATATATATTTAATGAATATAAGTATAGAGCTTTCTCTTTCAAAAACCGTTTGAATTTTGCTTCGACGTCAAAAAGAAAGAAAATTTTTTAGTTCAAATTACTTCGAATTTTGTATGAATGCTTTTATACTATGACTGCTTCTATACTAGGGATTAGACTACGAATCAGAGGAGAGCTATTATTTTATATTTTACATCTAAAATAAAAATAATTAATCACTATTTCTCACTTTTTTTTGCCAAATAAGTTTGTGTATTTGCTGTAAGATATCTAAATAATTATATTATGCCTAATGCTTAGACTATTTCTTGGGTTTAATTTTTATGAGTATTATAAAGCATGATTGATAAAAATTTTTTTTAAATAAGTTATTTGATTTGGAAAAAAAAGCTCACTTTTCGCCCTTTTTGACCAGTTTTGCAGCTTATTTTTTTAAATCAATTTTTCTTGTATTTATACCATGTTTCTAAAACAAAAATTTCAAAATTTTGCCTCTCTAAGGTATTTGGGTATCTGACACACAATAATTTAAAAGACTTAATTCTTGCAGTTAACTGTGTGGAATACGCAACAACATGATAAGCAAACTGGAGTGGATATGAGATCTTTCTCTAAAAATTGTTGTCTGAAATATTCTAAATCAAATATTTGGCAGGCAATGTTCTATTAATTATTCTATTTCTGTAATTTTTAATTTGAATTAAATTGGAATTTGAAATTAATGGATAAATTAAACAATAAAGCTATCAGAAAAAAATATAAGAATTATTAACTTATAAAGACTATAATTTGTGAAAAGTATTTTACAAAACGAATATTATTTTATTTACAATTATTTTCCTTTTATAGAGAGAATAATTTAAAAATAAAGTTCTTAATTAATCACTCTGTAATTAGAGCCGAAATGAAGCAATAAAATATTTTATTTGTATTTTTGGCAACAGTTCTGCATGTAACACTCAATGTATATGTTTTTTTTATTCTATATAGCATGCTTCTCTATTGCATCTAAATAAATCCCACTGCTTTTTAAAGTAAATTTAAATATATTTCAATTCCAAGCATATATTTATTCATAATCTTCTCTGTGTCTCCAGAATTGTGTTTGTATAACCTATTTGTTGCAAATAAAATTTATTTACTATTTACTTTTTTAGAGTATTTTAAATCATTGGTATAAAATAAACTGATATTCACTTTTGATTAATAAATTCAATTTGATTCTGTGTTGTTACAATAGTTTGATTCATTTGAAAAAAATAATATTTTGTTTAAATTTTCATTTTAAATTTATGTATGAAATGGTATGTTATGTTCGGATAGAATTTACAAACGGCCTGAAATTAATTAACAAATTGTAAAAAACTGTTTATACGACTATTAATGCATATAAAATGATTGTTTTGTTGTGTAAATAAAATATTTGGGTGTAAATAATGTTAAATATGAATGTTTACGATGGAATGTTACCTTTGTGTTTTCTGAAAATATCATAAAAAAAGTTTCCTTGAAAATTAATGAGGCTTGCTGAAATATCTTGTAACTGTACATAAAAAATAAAGCACAATTTTAATTTATTTTTAAATTGCAACATTTATTTTTACGCTATTTTAAAAATATCAAGTATATAGATTTTGGTACAGTACTGCTGCATTTGACTCCAGTATGTGGATGAACTTCCGTAAATGATGCCCAAGACACTTGAAAGTTATATTATAATTTAGTTGTTGCAACCTTCGTGGGGAAATCGTAATTGTGACATCACTAAGTTTAGTATTGAGATTATTGTCTTTTGTTATTGTGCTTTTTTGTGGTTTTAGTTTTGATTTTTGAAAGTTATAATATGTTTTATATTGGCTATCTTTTATGCTTACTTTTTCTCGCTTGATTCAAGGAGAAAAAAAATCTAGTAAAATTAAGAACTGAATTGTAATAGCATTTCTGACGAAAAACAAACTATATTTCTACCAATAAAAACAAAAATATACTATATTTAAATAATTTTGTTGGTAAATTTTTCACTCATATGGTAATGATTTATCGGAATTTTTGGTTTTCAAAATTATAGCTCTTATTACCACAAATTTATAAAAAAATATAAACTGAAAAGTAAATTTAGAAAAACAAATGGCTTTTATGGCATGTTCTAATGTATCATGATAAAATTACCAAACTGTACTTAAAGTTGTATCTCATAACGTAAAACCACATTTTATTGTTAATTTTACCTGCATCTTTACCAAAGCTCTTCATTAAAAATTACCAAGCTTTTGGGTTCCCATAGCAACAGGAACACGGTAAATTTCCCCATATTCTGGTAGCTTACCATACTTTTTTTCTCAGTGTCAAGAAAATAGCTAGCGAAAAAAACTATATGGTACCCACTGAGATCCAAATGAAATTTCTAGCAGTCAATTTTTATTTAAATAATTAAAATATCAAACTTTTATTTTGTACTTGACATTTCATTCTCCGTTTTTAATCTTTTCTTTCTTCCATTTTCAAATGTTTTTATTTGAGTTTGATTTTTCACATGTACTTCGTATTCAGATTCTATTGCATATTTTGAGTCCCTACTCATTTTTTGAGTTTGATTTCAGCGCATACTTTGAATTCAAGTCCTAATGCAAGAGATTTGAGTTCAAGTCCTAATACGTATATTTAGCTTCATAATATGTAAGGGTATTTTCAGCTCTTAATCTCAATGTGATAATCTTGCTCTTTGTTGGAAGGCAACCTCAAGCTATCAACGACATTTCTATCTTTCAGAAATATTTTCGACTTAGTGTGTTTATAAATGCTTATATTGAAAATATTTTTATGTACCTGCTTATGCACCGCGTTACCAAAAGTAATTGTTTGTAAATAATAAAAATATATGTTGAATGTTTATCTGTATACAATTTATGTAAAATGAATAAAAATTGATTATGTGTGTTTGTCTTTGCAGTTTATTGGCCGTTGTTGCAACTTAGCATTTGAAACACTTAATGTGGTTTGCATCACAACATCAAATAAGAATTTTACCTGATTAAGAATCGTTAACTTTATAAATACGAATTTTAAATATATAAATTACGTAATCAAAAAATCACAGTTTCAAGAGCTCAAAAACGCGCTCCTATTTTACTCCTATCTGGAAAGACGAATGAGAAGAAACAAAAATTATTTTAAATATAAAGTGAAAAGGTTCTAACGGAAAATGAAAAAATAAAGGTCGGAAACAAAACTAGAAAACCAACAGTAGACAAAAAAGAAAAAAAGAGAAAAACAAAACAAGAAAAATCACAGTGACTGAGAGGGGTAAATTTGAGTAAAATGCAATTGCGCGAGGTATTGAGAGGTGGTGAGGAGTTAATGAATTAATATAGTTCTTGCAAGGGTATTTCCCATTCACATCTGTCAAGTCTTGAAAATGGGTGTCTGTTTTTAAGCGATTGAAATATGCCGACTGTTATTTTCTATTTACGTGTTTTTGAGCGAATGAAGTTTTTTTCTCAAGTAATATCATACAGCTTCAGTTTCTTAGGATTATTTATTTAACTTAGTAAGGATTGTGTATTTTCTAGCTTCCTTTATTCTAGATTTGCCGACCAGGTGGCCGAGTGGGTAGTTTGTCTGACAGCGGAGCCGATGGTTGCGAGTTCGAATCCCGCTCAGGGCGCGGATATTTCTTTCTCTCTCTCTCTGCGTTCTATGTCCTTTCCTCTGCTTGATTGTGCGAATGTGACCCGCCCTATAAACGGGTTTGTGGTTGTGTGACGTGGATGACGCTGCTCCACCACCGCGTCTTGGCCATAGGTGCTCACTGGGTAACAAGAAGAGAGTAGCAGTTCTGGCATTTCTGAGGCCAAGGGGAAATTGACCGAAGTGCCCGCCATTAACCAAAAAAAATTTTTTTTTCCTTCTGGATTATTGTCATGGTTGTAGTAGATTAATCATTTCGATTTGTCCATTATTTTTTTTAGAATTAAAGCATTAAGTTTTAGAGACAAGAGCCATCTATTCCGTTAAGTTGATGTTACCAGCATACCAAACTTAGTTATATATATTTGAAAAAGCATGTTGTGTAATGAAAATGGCATATATCTATGCATAATATGGCAAGGTTTGCATAATAATTACGTTAAGTGTTAATAATTCTATTACACGTTACGTTCTGAATAAATTTAAAAAAAAAAACTTTTGCGTACATAATATGAAGTGTAAACAGTAAAAAATTCCTGATCAAATTGCGGTAAGAAGTGCTGGAATTCTGGATGCCGGTACTTTTTACCGTAAAATCCACTTTTACAGAAACATGTTACGAAACAAAAAAAAATCCGAAGTACTGTAATTTTTTACAGTAATAAATACCGTAGAATCCCTGAGTAACTCTAATGAATTAAATATTACTGTGAAAAGTAAGATATAATATTTTACGGTAAAAGTGGATTTTACGGGAAAATGGATTATGCATAAATTTCTATGAAAAGATTGAATTGATTTAAATTAAATCAAAAATAAAATAGATTCGGTATTTACAGCCAACTTTAGGGGAAATTGTGATACCTTTACGTATAATATACAATTACTAAAACAGTAGAATGCTTGGTTTAGTCACGTTTGTAATAAATGTTTCTTTTTATTGATCAAAACTTGATATTTATAGTTAATGAACGTATACATATATAAGTTTTACACATATTTTGCTCAAAGTGCCGAATTTTTCCCATCATCGAATTATAATATCAGAAAAATATCCGTTCTACAAATTAAAATTTGCATTTTGTGAATGCAGAAAAAAATTCTGGTAAAATTACATTAATGGATGGTAATGACATTTCTGGTAAAAAATAGTAATATAATTTTGATAATAACACCAAAATATGCGGTACTAAAATCATATTTTATAATTTTTCCGGTCATATAGCAGCTGTTTTTCGGAATTTATGGTTTTCAAAATTATAATTCTTATTACCAGACATTTAGCAAAGAATACAAAACTGAAAAGAAGTCAATTTATCCGAATAAATGGTTTTATGTCATTCTCTGCGGTAAATTTTACCATGTTCTAGTAGTTTTCTAACCATACTTTTTTTTCTCAGTCGGTTGTAACAAATTTGCTTATAATTTCTGATAAAAATTAAAAGTAATATTGCAATGAATGATTTCTTAAATGAAGATTAAAGTTTGAGCATTTTTATGGAAATCGTTCTCAGTTTCTTAAAGAAAATATTAAAATGTAACCATGAGAACGGATCTTTTGTACTTTGTAGCATAACTACCACTATAAATATTAAATACCAATTCACAAGTA
Source organism: Parasteatoda tepidariorum (assembly GCF_043381705.1). Lineage (NCBI taxonomy): Eukaryota > Metazoa > Arthropoda > Arachnida > Araneae > Theridiidae > Parasteatoda > Parasteatoda tepidariorum. The sequence goes on from NC_092213.1 coordinate 20,749,007, forward strand.
TATAAGACATGTTAACTTGATTCTATCACGAGGTACCTTTTGATAGATGAAGGTTGACAAAGTCTAAAATTAATTCCTCACAGTGGTGACCTGCGAACGTGATATGAACATGCCAATATTGATGGATGGTACACATTAAACAGTTGATTTGCATAAAATATACTGATCAAAGAAAAGGAAAAAAAATCCGGTTAAGTAAATAAAGTCTCCCTGTTAGTAAACAAGAAACGAAGAAAAAAAATAATGAGCGAAGTGCTATAAAAAAAGAAAAATAATAATGAAAGAAATGCTATAAAAAAAGAAAGATAATAATGAAAGAAATGCTATAAGCAAATATATATATATATATANCTTAAACAGTATTTGGTAATTTTTCCAGTCATATGGCAGCTGTTTTTCGGAAATTATGGTTTTCAAAATTATAGTTCTTATTACCAGACATTTAGTAAAGAATACAAAACTTAAAAGAAGTCAATTTGTCCGGATAAATAGTTTTATGCCCTTTTCTGCGGTAAATTTTACCATGTTCTAGTAGTTTTCTAACCATACTTTTTTTTCTCAGTCAGTTGTAACAAATTTGCTTATAATTTCCGATAAAATTTAAAACTAATATTGTTATGAATGATTTCTTAAATAAAGATTAAAGTTTGAATATTTTTCTGGAAATCATTCACAGTTTCTTAAAGAAAATATTAAAATATTACCATGAGAACGGATCTTTTGTACTTTCTCACGTTTCTTTAATCCTAAATTGTATTTTCGGGTAAATAATTGGGTGTAACTTTCCTCATGTATTTATTATCTTGCATCTATTTCTTATAAAAATATTGCTTTTGCACCAACGTAGAAAGAAGAAAAACGGATAGTTGTTTATCCTTTTTATTGGGACATGTAATCCTATACTTTTATTTCTTAAGTCCCAAATACGAATCCTCTTCCTGTAAGCCGATTGGTATGCAATAAAGTACAGTCAATTCAATCTTAAGTAAATTTTCTTGTAGTATTTTTTTGGAAATATTGTGTTCTATGAATTTTTATGAGAGCATATTAAAGATTGCGTACAAAAAAAGAAAAAAGTGGAATACCATTTAAGTTTGGAAAAAATTAAGGATCGAAAATTTTATTTTTAAACTTTTATTCCTACATTTTTTAATGAAAGATTTTATTTGACAACGATATTTAAAATAAAATTATAATGCTTTTACATTACGATAACGGCGCAAAATTGGAACGTTTCAATATTTTAAATAAAAAAAAAACAAAAAGCAATACGCAAAAAAGATGGAAAAAGATCGAAGTAACATTTATAGTGGTTAAATAAGTTTCATTAAATATTATAACTATACTACTATCTACATCTCTATAGTACATACCCTGTTTTTTCTACTACGCACTAACTCTGTTGTTCTTGTGTTAGTATTTAATTAAGACACTTGACAGACATTTATTTTTAGTGAATATTTAAAAGACTCAAGATTAACTCCAAAGAATGTATTAACCATACAATGTGATTATAAATATCGAAATGCTTGCTACGAATGCTGAATGAAATGTGTAATATATGTTTCAGAAAGATACTCGATGCCCTCCAAAATGAACATAATTTTCTAAGTGCTCAGAAAGGTTTTTGAAATGTTTGCTAAATAATAAAAATATTGTGGTAAACTCTGAGTGATATTGAGGTAGGAAATTAATATAAAATATGCTTTGAAAATTTTCTGAGAAAACGTATTATTTTGCTACAGAAAAAGATTTTTTTTAATAAAAAATTGTTGGTAAGGAATTGTTGATAGGAAAATGAGTATAAAAATCTTCAAACTAATGGTCAGTAACTTCAGAAAGCTTTACAGGATATGGCAGAATTAATAGTAAAATTAAGATATACCAAACCAAATTGTGCAGATAAGATAGATGTACGAGAATTAATAAAACTGTTAAGATATACCAAAACTGTGCAGATAAGCTATACCGGAATTAACGAAGCTTCAGAATTAATGCTGCAACAGAATTAATGTAGCTATTATAAAGAGGGAAATTTAATGCTAGTTGCTATTTCGGTGTTATTGAGGTTCAAAACTATTAAGTCATACGGTTCATAGGAGTGTGGATGCAGTTTCTTTTATTTCCTTGACTCCTTCACCTGCAGACATTAGCTGAACATAATGGAGTGGCCTTCACGCTTTGGGTGATCCTACTAGGAATATACACTTCCAACGAATTTCATGTACGCCAACCAGGGCAACCCTCTCACCCCGTTGATGTAGTCTGCTCGAACTCTGAGACAGGTCACCTGAAATCTCTAAAATTCTCTGGTTGAGTGAAAATCATGGCGCACTATACTATGGCGTACTACCATGGCGTACTACAGCATGGTTTCACCATGATGAAAACCTTTTCCCATTGTTTTAAATGGCAGCTTCTTCAGGCCACAAATATATCTTAGACTGTCTTGAACTCAGCAAGGAAGAAAACTACTCCTCTTTACTGTTTGTCTTCGGCATGCTTAAGTCAAAGACTTATTCGACCTGGTCTGACCGGTAGAAGAAGACTATTGAGTTCTTTTTAGTGAAGGAACCAGCGTACCAATGTCATTTTACAGAGTCTGAGGCCCATTTAAAAGTGTAAGTTATTGGTTTAAATTTTTTTTAACTATTAATAAGCTTTGTTAATATCTGATTTTGTAAACTTAATAGCATATTGAAAATAATTCAGCATATTAAAAAAATCAACATAAATGTATGTCCAATCTTTGCCCTCTAATCCTCTAACACATGCTTTACTTTATAGATTTAAGTTTTGCTTTTTAATACCATAAAAACTTTGCATTATTTCATTGTTTTAAAACTTGAAAATCCACATTTAATGCCAAAAAAAAGTTTTGTTAAAAATAAAATATACATGAAATTGTAACACTTAAATTATTTTTAATCGAAGGAACCATTTATTAGAACGAGACTAAAGTGATACGGAATTTCGGGTTCGAATTAATAATGCATAAATATTAATATAACATTCTGCACAATTCATGAAGCTATTCTCAGATATTTCATTACTGAAATATAAGGTTTATTAATATTCTAATACTCTGTGATGAANGAACGAGACTAAAGTGATACGGAATTTCGTCTTCGAATTAATAATGCATAAATACTAATATAACATTCTGCACAATTCATGAAGCTATTCTCAGATATTTCATTACTGAAACATAAGGTTTATTAATATTCTAATACTCTGTGATGAAATATTTACTACAACTGAGTGTTCCCTATTTCCGGATTCCGTTATGTTTTGTTATTGAATTTGTTTAGGTAAAAGGGAGTAATAGAATCTAGATCGTATTCAAAGTGTTGGTATCAAAAATATATAAATAAATGATAATCGATAATTTAAACGAATTATTTATTAGTATGGCTTATTCGTTATTTATTAAATGGGAAATGTAAGTATTGATGTAAAAATTAAAACCAAAATAATATTTTTTCACCGACTCAATGATTGAGAATTTGTTACTTAAAAACACAAAATTTAAGAAATTGTACAAAATATAAAAAAACAAAGATGTGTTTCCTCTATGACTATAAAAAAGTTTTAACGAAAACAAAATTCAAAAAATTGATTACATTTAATTTAACAATTATCAAACATGTAAAACTCAATTTTCTAACGAAATTTTAATCAAAGTAAAAAAAGAGCTTTAACTCGTTTTTTATTTGACTTAAATGAAATTGTATAGGCAATTAAAAAGGGACATTATAGTTTCATTTTCTGACAATTAGAAGTGGTCAAAAATTTACAATTACTTTGTTAAAAAGTGTTAAAAAAGGAATGAGAAGCAAGAACGTTTTTATGAAATCACATTCTTTCGATTCACATAGTCGATCAATATTACTTTAATTCTAAGGAGCTTAAATTTATTTATATGAAACAGCATGCGTGAACGAAATATGAAATTATTTTCTCTTTTTTGACTATTGGAAGTGGTAAAAAATGAACAAAGTAGTTTGATAAAATTAAAATCAAAACGTCAATAAATTTTCAAATTTGTGATTTTATTATTGTGATTTAACTATATGAAACTGCACGTGTGAATGAAATAGGACATTAGTTTAGCTTTTCTGATGATTGGAAGGGAAAAAAATTAACTTAGCCTTTCGGTAAAATTGAAACAAAAATTTGTGATTTTATTATTGTATTTTTATTATATGAAAACTGCATGTGTGAACAAAATATAACATTAGTTTCCCTTTTTTGACGATAGTTCTTGTTAAAAATCAACAAAGCACTTTAATAAAATTCAAATCAAGACGTGAATAAATTTTCAAATTTGTGATTTTATTATATGAAACTGCATGTGTGAATGAAATAGGACATTAGTTTCGCTTTTCTGATGATTGGAAGAGAAAAAATTAATTTAGCCTTCTGGTAAAATTGAAATAAAAATTTGTGATTTTATTATTGTATTTTTATTATAGGAAAACTGCATGTGCGAACAAAATATAACATTAGTTTCCCTTTTTTGACGATAGTTTTTGCTAAAAATCAACAAAGCACTTTAATAAAATTCAAATCAAAACGTCAATAAATTTTCAAATTTGTGATTTTATTATTGTGTTTTTATTGCAAGAAATTGCACGTGTGTATGAAATATGACATTAGCTTCGCTTTTTTGACGATTGGAAGTGATTAAAAATCAATAATGTCGGTAAAATCAAAGTCAAAACGTCAATAATTCTTTACATTTGTTGTTTTAAATTATTTTGTTTGATTTAGACGCCAAGAATTCGAGAAGAAAAGGAAAATTTACAGTCACAATTTTCAGAAAGAATTATTTTTTAAATGATAACTGGTTTGCTGTTGTAAATTATTGAAAACCGTCAGTCTATTTAAGGATGCGCTGTATCTATAGCACACTCATGCCTGCTGGAAGAATAAATGTACAGTTGAGTTAATTTAATATGTAAATCTTACGAATACGAATCTTTATATACACCTTAAATAATTCAGGATCCCATTACGGCAAAAAGTACAGGTATTCAGGGTTCCAGTACTTTTTACTGTAAAATTCAATCTTACCGAAACATGTTAAGGAACAAAAAAAACCGATATACTGTAATTTTTACAGTAATAAGTACTGCAGAATCACTGTTTAATTCTAATTAAATAAATATAATAAAAACTATGGTATAGTATTAAATGGTAAAAATGGGTTTTACGGTAAATTTGCTTTAAGGATGATGAAAGTGCCGCTACTTTATGTCGTAATTCGATCTAGAATTTTTAACTTTATTTCAGTTGGAAATATTTTATATAGGAACACTACGTTTGGAATGCAAATAGTGGAGAAAAAAAATCGATTTTATATTGTTAAAACATATTATTATAACTTAGATTTTTTAAAAAATAATTTGTAGTCTGAAAATTATTATGTACATTGATAAAAACTAAATCTCAATCTTTTAGAAGAAATCAACACGTATCTTACTTTAGAAAAGTTAGCAATGATATCCTTTCACTTTGTAAAAAATCAATATATTGATTTTCAATCATTACCTTCGAATCAGACTTCTCTGTAACTTCCAGGAAAGTGAAAGATACGTTTCTCCTTAAAAAAGAAGAAATATTGCATATTTTGAGTAATAGCACAGAAACAGGGCGAAAGAAATGCTATAAATATCTTTTCAATAGAGTTGCTCATTTTACATTAAATATGAATAGCACATAAGAGTGCATTCCTGGAAAAGGATATTCTTAGAAAAGATTATTCTATATAGAAATAGGAAATATAATACTTTTTCACAAAAAAATATCTAATAGAAAGTTGAGGATTCCCAGAAAATGTATTTAACTTAAGGATAAGAATTTATTAAAATGCTTTTAGTAAGATTATTGGTATATATTCTGGAATATAGGTTTTATAAAATATTAATGTGTGTTCTTCATGAAAAGGCTATACTAAATATCTGGGAAATTTCTTTACGCTTTGAATTATATTACAAGCATCGAGTTGCTTTAAACAGTCTCAAAATAATATATTTGAGAAAGTATTGGAAAATATTATTATCTCTAATTATATTACTTATACCAAAATTATTCCTTAAAGGAGGAGTGTAATATATTGAAGGAATATATAGAATATATAGAAGGTAATAAAAAGATCAGCAAAATATTCAATTTGTTCAGAAGAGAGTTTTTCAATGTGGGTTTTTGCTAAAATACGCTGTGATTTGCATTTAAGAAATAAGATGTCAATGTGTATTGCGTAGAATGTGTTATAAATTTTGGATAAGTGTCAAATACGTATTTGAAAAGAAAATTAAAGAAATGGTTTGTATAAAAATGCCACATTTGAAAATTAAGTGATGACTTATCGGGGCCGGGATAGATTGGTCCGTAGGGCTCTGGGTCCATGTTCGAGAGTTCATGGGTTCGAACCCCGTCGGCCGAGAACTCTCCGTGCTGTAAATGGTGACTGATGCACGTAAAATCTGTCGAGTAGCAAAGTCCTCCATGTTCCCATAACAAATCAGTACCTCAGGGGGTACTGGATTGGTGATCGATCGTTCTCTGATTCAGGTCAAAATTACGATCTGTGGATGAATGGATGTATGAATGGAGGGCCTGACGTATGGTGAGGCAGAAGTTGAATTCTTGGCCACAGATGGCGCCACTGGAAAACAAGACCAATCGCACCTCACTGCCTTAACAGACATACGAGATAGATAGAGAGAGAGAGAGAGAAGTTACTTATCAATATAGTTATATAGTATGTATAGTTACATAATGTGCATGAAAAGTTTTCTTTTTTTTTGTAAAAACGACACGTTTACAGTAGTGTGATTTCTAAATACAGCTATTTTAGTATGTATGAATAGGTTTTTAAATTAAAAATACATGCAGTCAAATTTTCAAATTGTTCAAAAGAGTGTTCTCTAAAAGTATTTTTGAGGAGCAAAACCAACATTTTCAGGTAGGAAATAAAATGCTTTTATGTATTGTGACGTAATCTATTGGAAATTCCGGAAACGTGTCTAATACCTATCTGAAAAGAATGTAAAGGAAATGCTTGATGTAAAAAATGTTTGATGTAAAAATTGTCAGCCTTGAAAAATGTTTGGATTATTAATAGCTATGTAGTATGTACAGTATGAACAAGAAAGTTGATATAAAGGCCTGAGTAAAGTGCAGCTGACCAGAGTATGTATAGCTATAAAGTATGCATGAAAAGTTTGACGCAAAAAAGTCACTTTTGAAAGTACAGTTTATGTAAATACATTATCTTAGATCCTTTAAAAATGAATTCATAAAACTAAAAATATCTTTAAAACTTTATTTTTAGCTCTATCTTTATGTATTTTTGTATAAAATTCCAGACAAGAGGACCAAATGATTTTTGAAAGAAATATTAAAACAAATTAATTTTGCATAAATTCAAATTAATACAATAAATCATAATAAAGATTACAGTAAAAGTTTTGACAAAGAAGTTACCCATGGCGTCACTCTCAAGTTAGGCTGTTTTTTTTTAATATATATACTTATTCTTTTATGTTAAGAAATTATATTTATAAAGAATTATGTCTATTTCGTTTCGGTTGTAGAGCCAAACGTTTCCGAAAATATAAATTTAGGAAATAAAATAATACCTTAGTTGTAGCTAAATATTTTTTGTTGCTAAATATAGTTGTAGCTAAATATTTTTTGTTGGGCAATTTTGGGAAATTAGTTTTAATTCAAATTAAGTTATATTATTACATTTTATTAAAAAATTATATTAAAAAGATAACAGGATTTCTAGAATGAAAATAAGTAATCGAAACTATTCCTTTCCTATGATAACTGCAATGAGAAGAAACTTTTATTTATACTCTTGTTTTTTTATTCTAAATCTAACTTACAAATTGTGCTTTATCAATATTGAAATACTAATCTTCAACTTGCTAAGATTTTAAATGTTACCGTTTTTATTTCGTTAATAAATTAATTGTTTTGAAAGAAGTAAAACATTCTCCTATCACAGCGTTGTGTCAGGGCACAATTCGCAAATTTTTTTTTTAAAGTCACAATTTCTTGATCACTGTTGTTGCAATGCAGTCAACACATTGCCTCTAACGAATTAACCATCGTGGCTCAAAATAGTATATACTATTTTCGCATATTTTATTCATGGCAAAAATGGATGAAATATTTTTAAAATATCGTAGTAATGTGGACATTAAAGCTGTAAAATAAGGAGACAGACACATTAAAATAAAAACTATATTACTAAGAAATCTAGTACACAATAGATAAACAATGATTAATGGTGATGGGTTTGATATGTAACTGCTGAGTTGATAAAATAACTTTACATACTCTTCATTGCCTAGAAGGGGACATTTTCATGGAACATCACAATTTCTAACAGAGCTGTGAAGATAAGATGTACATAAAACACTGGATCAAACAGTTAAAATAAACAATGATTAATGGAAGCACGGAGCATTACCGTGACATCGGCTTGAAACATAGGAGGAAATTAATCCGTACAGGTACAACTGGACAAAACAGATAAGATAAACAATGATTAATGGAAGCACGGATCATTCCCTTGGCATCGGTTTGAAACAGAGAGGGAAATTAGTACGTACAAGTACAACTAGACAAAACAGATATGATAAACAAGGATTAATGGAAGCACGGAGCATTCCCCTGACATCGGTTTGAAACAACGGAGGAAATTAGTACGTACAAGTACAACTAGACAAAACAAATATGATAAACAATGATTAATGGAAGCACGGAGCATTCCCCTGACAATGGCCTGAAACAGAGGAGGAAGTTATACAGATACAACTAGAGCAAACAGATAAGATAAACAATGATTAATGGAAGCACGTAGCATTCCCCTGACATCGGCTTGAAACAGAGGAGGAAGTTAATAAGTACAGGTACAACTAGAGCAAACAGATAAGATAAACAATGATTAATGCGTGTACGGAGCATTGCCTTGACAATGATTTCAAACAGAGGAGGAATTTATGGTTTACATGCATACCTAATCAAAACAGCGACCAATAGCTTTTTATGAAAGTGACTATGTGTGACTAATATTTCAATTGAATAAATGCTTAAACGATTGTAGGCAATACTTTTGAGTTTCATAAAATAACTTGTTTTAATCGATTGTGCCTAATAGATCAGACAAACCAAATGTTGCTTTAAATTGTGACTAAACGAACGTGAGACACATAAAATCAATGACTAATTCATTTAAGACACCCTTGCTAAAATCCTATTTAAGATTATCTTTTCCATTTTTCAATTTTGAAAGAATCAGTTGATCGCTACAAATTCTGCAAAAATAATATTTTACTTAGTTTTCCGTGTTTACAATAAAGAATGTAAATTATAATTTTAAGTCAATATGGTATAATTCTTAATGATTCCGTTTTTCTGATTAATCATAATAAAATAAAATAGCTTAGCATTTCTAAGGAACATTGGGAAATTTATTCGTTAGCATTTAAAATATTTATAAGATTTTTAAAGAATTAATGTTAAACGCAAAAAACCTTTCTACAAAATTATATTCTTAAATTTGAATTGCATTTATCAAACGCAAAACCCTTACAAAAATAGGGAAATTATTTGCGTCAATATTTCGTATTTTCTCTGAGATAAAAAATAAATAGTAAAAAAATAAAGAAATTATGCGTATCCATTTATTTATCATAATAAAAAAATTTAAAAGTGTAATTATGTTATCGATAAATGTCTCTATTCATAAAGAAAGATTTGTTAATATTTTAATTTTCTACTTTAAAAATTTGAATAAAGAAGACTTTTTTACTTAAAACGATTAGTATTTTTTGTCTTTTTATAATGAAGGCAAATCTGAATTTTAATTTGAGTTCTTTGTTTAACTGTTAATTATAATTACTTTTATATTGCAAAAAAACAGCCTTTTCATTTTCCTAAATTGGTCTAACTCGAGGTTTTTTTTCCTGCGAAAAGTGCATATTCTTTTAATCATAATTAAGGAAAAGTTTGTTAAAAATTTTTCTTAAAAGAAATTAAGTGAATAATTTTTTCTATAGCATCAAAAAGGACGAAAAAATTCAAGCTTTGAAATTCTATTAACTTGCAAAATATTAAAATTGAAAAATAGTCGCGCATTAAAATTAAATTTTCATGTCTAAAATTTTAGGGGTTTAGGAGTGTAAAGTATCATATTTAAAGTGTATTAAGAGTGTAAATTTCAAAACTATTTTAATATATGTGCAGGTTGAAATTCGCATGTGCATTTAGATATGTGTATGTTGAAAATGATTAAAATAAAGTTTAATTTGGAAAAGGTAAATTATTAGATGTTTTCACATTCTTTCCAAAAGTGTCCAACAATTAAATTATCTACAAAGTTTTTAAGGATACAAATTATCTTAGCTTGAAAAACAAAAGATTTTTTTAAAGAATCGAAAATGATTTCGAGTGCATCAAAATAGAGAGAGAAATGGAAGCTTTAAAGTTATATTAACTTAGAAAATATCAGTTTGAAAAATAATAGCTCAGTAAAAATAATTTTTATAGCTAAAATTTTAAGGGCATCCACAGCACCTCTGAAAAGACGCGGATGAGGAAGGAGAAATTTGGTACAACAGCGGAAAACCAGAAACTGAACCACTTTGGAAGATGTATAGAACAGTACGGGTACGAAGCATGATACCATCCCCTACAAGAACTCCGCATCCTCCAAATCGGTCTCTTTCGATGATGTCTGAGGATTTATCACGTGTTCCTCTGTGTCTGCAGATGTGTATGCTTTCAGAATCACTGGTCAGATCTAAAATCTGCTATCATCAGTGAAGAGTATTCGACCCCATTGCGCATCATTGTCACCACAAGAACTGAACTTAATGGAACACACCGTACTGACCACCGTCTAGTTAGATCACCCTTGTTCAGTCTTCTGGCCACGGTAAAATGCGATTTCGGGCATCCAGTTCTTTGCTGTGTGTGCCTAGCAATTTTTCATGATGTCAGCCGTCTATTCCTTCTAGTCCTTAAGACTGTATACGGTCATCCGCTGCCGTGGCTGTGCGAGGACGACCTCCACTAAACTTCGGGATAGCTGTTCCTGTCGTCTGAAATGTGTTCCAAGCACGTGCTATGGGTGATACCGAACTTTGTAGCCACACTGGTCACTCTTCGACCTACTTCCAACCTCTCAATGATTCAATCTCGCGTAAACTCATCCAGATGTCGTCTTCTGCGTCGTTTGTTGACCATATCACAACATGACAACAAGTTCACTTCGTTTGAACTGATGTACACCATGTAATGCCATTCATATAAATACTGAGCTTCCACCGGCAGCTCCGCTCCACCGTTTCATTTCCTTACGCACTCCATGGTATGTCATGGTGCATATAGGCAAATATTCTACTTTATCGTGATTGGTCTTCTCAATGACCTTTCCATCCATTGTAACTGCTTGTTTTGTTTTTATATTAATTGTTTCATTTCGCCTTAAACCAGTATTATGAATCTTATGTGAGAGCGTTTTCCACTTATAAATTCTTAGAACAAATCCTGAAATGCATGACAAAATCCTTTATAATGACAATAAAGTATTTCTTATAAAACTTTGGTTAATTTAACTAATATATGAACAAATAAACATAAATTAACAATAAGTTAATATCCTGCTTGAAAAACGTGAAAGGTATTATAAAATAGTCATATGCGTTAAATACAACACCATGACCACTTTACTCTGTTTGCTTCAATGAAAATAAAATCTTGAAAATTCCCAGTAAGAAGGATCAAAACTCAAGATGGCAGTAATTTTTCATTGTAAAGCCAATATTTAACTTAAAAATTTATGATAAAAAAAGGGAATTAAAAAAAACTTATTGGTATATGAGTAGAACAGTAAGAATATATATATATAT
>NC_092213.1:20761747-20785807 GCF_043381705.1 Parasteatoda tepidariorum
TATATATATATATATAAATTTCCTATTTACTATGAAAGATATCAAAAGCAACTCAGCTAGTGAAAAATAATGCAATATATTCTATTTCCTCAATCTCAGTAAAGTAATATTTCAATCAAAATATAACAGTTTTTGTTCTTATAACACAAAAAATCTTTTCTCAAGTTCTAGTTATTTATTCATTAATTTTTTTGGTTGCTTTCTTTGAAAGGATTTAAGAATTTTGGAGCAATTACAGGAAACTAGTTTAAACCTTTTTCGCTACGACTTTCAAAGTAAACTAATCCTTTTGATATTCGAAATGCAGGAAGTCGCCTTTTTTATTTGAAAAATTCAATTTATTTTTTATACAATGTTACCGAAACAATTTACTTCGTTTATATTTTCCCGGAGTTATCCACCAACAATGTTTTTCTGCATCCTTTTACAAGTTTTGATTTATGTATTAACAAATAATGTATTCTTTATTTCCTGATTCTGCGTAATTTTTCTGCAAATATGTGTGTTGATAAGTTGACCTTCTCGTTCGATGTGCTGCTTGGTAAAAAAAATCTCTTCCCTAAAATTTCATGACAATTTAGTGAGGATGAAACTACGTTGTACTGTTATGAATAGCATCGGTAATTAAATTAAATGAAAGATTAAATTAATTTAGTCTCCAATTCACACCAATTATGCAATTCTAGTGGATCTAACGCATTCCATAGGCTTTATTTAGATACGCGAAAAGCTTATAAATCGGATCAAATTCAATCTCAGTCTTATATTATAACGCGACAAATATTGGTATTATCTTGTGATTGTCATATACTGGATAGATTGTCATAGCTGGATACTGTTTCAGAAATATTTACCATTGTTTTGAATCACTGAGCTTATTCGTTGTTTTAACCAAAATTTTGACCCATATTTGATCTAATTATTAATTGAAAGTTTTGACTAGAAACTGACGATTCTCTGTTAAAGTGTCTGAAGGATAAAATTCGGTAGTATCTTAGCCTGACGGTGTAGAAATGGTATGAATGTTGGAAGATTTTCATTCCAATATGAATCAATTATTTAAAGTTGTGAATTGGCAATAATATGCATGTCATCTACTAAACAATAAAAGCAGTATTTGAGGAATTTGTTAAAACAAGTCTTGAAAAAAATAATATTTGATTTGAAAAAAATAATATATATATTTTTAAATCTAATAATATTTTTCTAAATTCATTTTAAAATGCGTAATGATAAATAACATAATAACAGTGATAAATTGGTTCATCATGCTTTAAAATCAAAACCAATTACAACGAAACTCGTTTTAGCATTACTATGTAAAACTGAGTAATTTATAAATGATTCAAGTAAATTATTCTACTGCTCAGATACTTTATGTGCGATTCAAATAAATTATTCTACTAGAAAGTATTCTACTTAAATTATTCTTAGAAGATAATTTCTTTGAGAATTGAATGTAAAATTCTGCGATATAATGTATAATAAATTCTACAAAATACACATTTGATTTTAATATTATGTAACTAAAACACGGAAATGTATGAGTAAATTGAGAGTTATAAACTTTAAATGTATGGTTTCGAAGTCGATTTCAACCCGTCACAAACCATTATTGCTAAAACAGAGATTTAAGCTCCATTTTTTCTTTAGCTATAGAAAAACTGGGAATTAGTATAGCATATGAATATTACGAAATATCGAATTTTACGAATATATATATGTATGTGTTTTTAGAATATTTGACACCCAACCTGTCACTTGATTTTAATATCAAAATTTTATCTCATACCAAAAAATTATAAAAAATTAATAAAGTGTCCCCTAGTTGAACATGTCAAATGCAGCTATTAATAATATTGTGCAAATAAAACACGAAAGTGTGCATAACAAAATTAAGAGTTGAACATTTCAAGTGAGGACTATTAAGCCTTTTTCTACCCGTCTCACATAATAATTACTTTATCAGCGATTCAAGCGCCACCTATGCTTAACTTCTTAAAATACTAAGACAAGAGAAAATTATTTTAAAAAAATTTCCAAACATATTATTGCATAGTTATAATTTTTTGGAAAATTCGACACTTTCCCTTTTACTTGATATCAATATCAAAATTCTCCCTCATACCAAAAAATTATGAAAAAAAATAAAGTGTCCCCTATTTGAACCTCTCAAATGCAGCTATTAATAATATTGTGTAAATAAAACACGAAAATGCGTATAACGAAATTAAGAGTTGAACATTTTAAGCAAGGAATACTAAGCCTTTATCTACTCATCTCACATCAGATTTGCTTTATCAGCGATTTAAGCGCTACTTTTGCTTTACGTCAAGAATGACTAGGACAAGGGAAAATTATTTAAAAAATTTTTTCGCTAATATATTATAGCATATGCATGCATTTTTAGAAAATTTGACGCCATTTTTTTTTAATAAAGTATTAAAATCATGGGGGTATGTACTGTATTAAAATCGGTTACGGTGTTAGAATAAATTATTCTACGTTGTAAATAAAGTATTTTATAAATGAATCGATTAAATTCTTCTGCGATGTAGAACTGAGACTTTACATGCGTTTAAAATTAATTACTTATCGATGTTTAATTAGATATTTTATTAGCGAATTGTATAAAAAATTCTGTGTTTAGAACTGGGTGCTTTGTAGATGATTCGAATAATACGGGGTAGAACTGAGTACATCCGTGGTTAGTTGAATAAATTATTTCAAACAGTGAGTTGATAATAGGCTTTAAAAGCAGTCTTTTATAAATAAAAACAGTATAAGAAACTCACATCGAGCCACGGTTGCTTAAACAGAAGATTTTACGCTTCTTTCCCAATGCTGCCACAAGTTCGAATTCTGGAAATAACTGGTCGATTTGCATGATGCTACAGGCTCTCAATTAGCACAATGCTTCTGCAAAATCTTTCCAGTGTAAGAGGGATTTAGGCGCAGAGCTGTCTAGACATCGTAATCACGACCTAAGGGGTAGAATTAAAAACATAAAACAGTTTATTTCATTCGATTAGAAGCGTCGAATTAGAATTTTTACTACTAGTAAGCAACAAACACTAGAATCTCACCAAGGAAAATGGACTGCAATTCCTCTTCAGTATTGTTCTGCAAACAATCCTGGCACATGCTGGTACTATCAAAAAGCTTGGAAAGGGATATAGCGGTATTCATGCTTTGTTTGCGCCGCACTAGAACTACGCTATATTACCCTAATTTTAATAGAATGACAGATTGTGGTTGGAACCACTCAGCGTCCGTGGCATGCTCCACAACAACAAATACCAAAGATAGTTATACTAACTTCCACATCTCCTCACCACGCTTTACAGACGTTCAACACTGTGTATATATTCCCACAAAAAACATTTACATAAGAGTATATTCTGTAGAGGAAAGTGGAGTCAATTGTAAGAGGGCACGATTGCAACAGAGCAAAAATTTCGAGTGTTGGGTCCTAGCTTTGGTTCCTAGGTGGCGCATAAGGTGTAATTAATAAATCTACATGCACACCCCTGCTGGTAACCATTTTTATGTACTTTTGAAAGAGTTACATCACAAAAGATATTTTAACGCTAGGTAAGTACTTTTTTTGATATTAGAATATTATATTGTAACAAAGTAATTTTGTTTAAACAAATAATTATTATTAATAGAATATGTAAGTGGACACCTTAATTAACATTTAAAGAAAATATTAGTTTTGTTAATTAACTAGCATTGTTTTTAACAATTGAAGCTGAAATAGCGTCTTGGGGACGACTGTAACAATAAGTAAAGAGACGACTGTAACAGCTGAAAATAAATCATCTTATGTTTACAAACCATTACTTAACTCTTTAAGAACCACCAATAGTTTCCTGTATCATTTATATTATGTTGCATGTGTATTATTTTATTTGTCGCCATTCACAGCATAAATTAAAAATTTTAACCCCTTAAAGTTAAAAGTTTAACCTTTTAGGTCTTTGCTCATTATTATTTTTACTCCTAAAATATCGCTACCATTTTAAACAATTAAAAAATGTATCACAACTATGATAATATGTATAATTAACTATGTTTTAGTTGAATTTATGAACTGTTACAATTGACCCCGTAAGTGGGGACAATTGTAACAAGTGCACGACTGTCAAAAATTGTTAATAACTNCTTGATATTTTAAAGCCCAGATTCCTGCAGAAAAAGAAGATACGGACTGTGACTACTGCAATTTAATTGTGATATTCATTCAATAATTTTTATATATGGCACTTTTTATAAAAATTCTTACTTACTATAAATTTTTTGGTGTAATCTTTTTTTTAATATAGTGAGGTAACAAAAGAAGATCAGTGCATCATTGAATTAGCTAATAGTATAGGAAACCTTTTTATGGGTTTTTAAATATAGATAAGTATTGGAGAAAAGAGTGTAGACTGAAGTTATTATAATTTAGTATGAATCGTTATTAAATAATTTTTAATGCTTAATAATGGCAACTCTTACTGTAAAATGTTTTTCATATATTCAGTGAACAAAAGAAGAAACCTACGTAAAAGAAAAGTAAAGAATAAATACATGAAAAAATTAGCGAATAAAGATATTCACATTAATGGTATCATGTATTAATAAGTGAGCAATTTGTATATAAAACCTTTAACTTTTGAAAACTCAATTATTACAGGGAAGAGGAACGTAAACTATTGTTATTGTCATTGAATAGTGATCTTCAATTATTATTTGCCATAATCAGCATGTTTCTCTTACTTAAATATAACAGCGTTAATAAAACAAAAAACACGAAATCTTAATGAATCGGCTTATTAATGATATAGAAAAAAGTATATCTAACCTTTTATATAAGTTTTCAAACAACTTAAATGGTCATAGAGAATGAGGATACGGGCAAAATTATTGTCATTTAAAAAGTGATTGTTATTTAGTATTTTTTTATAAATGCATAGCAATTAAAATTCATGGTATATGCGTAGAGTATTAGCACTGTATAGTATGCACAGTGCTCCAAAAAAATAAACTGAAAACCTTGAATATCTTTTAATCTAATGATCGGATCTTCACATTCTAGAGTAAGTCTTAATAATTCGAGGAGATGACCTGAAATATGTTAATTAATTAGTGCAGATGATATCTTAAGTTGCGATTTCAGACACAAAAACATATGGCGACGTTAAATATGAGACTATATTAAATTTTAATTTCTCATTGCCAATTTCGATCAAACTTCGTATTTTTCCATGTGAAATTACGTTATTTAATATGAGGTAAACCTTTCAGATACAATTTATTCGACTATTAAGTAAAATAATAAAAAATAATCAATATTTACTAAAAATATTTTTGCGTGGAATTATTTTTGCATAAAAAATTTTTATAAGTACGTGAAATTTTTTTTTCATTTCGCTAGAAAATTATCGGACGAAATATACGATGAAATATGCAAAAAGTTAAATTAATATTACGGTTTCCAAACTTCTGACCTTTCACCCCAACCAAATTTATGGGATCGTATTTCCCAGATTGCTGGGGTCCCTGTTATTTTGGAGGCAAGAAATCCGAATCCGTTGAAGAAAAGGTATGTTTTTTCAGGGAAAGTACGTTTTTGTGACTGATTTTGTATTTTAAAATATCGTCAGTCCAAACTAATTAGCATATTTGAGGTCATACCCCCTCGAGTCATACAGATTGAATCCTAAAATGCAGAGACCCGATCATTAGAACAAAAGTAATTCAGAGTATTCCGCTTTTTTTTAACACTGTACAACCAAATCCATGTCGAGTTAGTAAGCTTCATATATTTCATTCGCTTAAAAGTTTTTAAGACATAGCGGGAACAAAAAGGGAAATTAAAATTACCGATCTTCCGACAAAGCAATTGGAACCATATTTTTCTAATTGTAACCCTTTAGACCAATGAAATTAAAAATTAATACATCATGAGTCATGACGAGTCATTGCGGCGGTCATTACGCAATGTTTTCTAACTGTAACTGGATTGGTTCGTGTAACTGTGTGGGTTATACCATCTTACTGCGAAACCGAAGTTCATTGGTTCGAATCCTGTCGACAGCCAACAAACGTCTCACTCGTTCCACATCACGTTGGAGATTATTCTTTTTGCTTAAAAATGAGTGCATGCTGTTTAAATTTTGGATTAATGGGTTCGGTTAATTCAACTATTATTTATTTCGGAGCTATATCGACATATTTTTGCAGAAATTTGAGGAATGCTTTTTGCAATTAAATGCTTTTCTTATTATCTGAATGTATGTTCTGTCTAAGATAAACTGCGTTCCACATCACGTTGGAGATAATTCTTTTCGCTTAAGAATGAGTTTATAATGTTTAAATTTTGGATACATGGGTTCGGTTGATTCGACTATTATTTATTTCGGAGCTCCTCTGATATATTTTTGCAGTGAGCAATACTTTTCACAGTAAAAGTTTTTATTATCTGAATGTATGTTCTGTCTAAGATAAACTGCTTTCCTCATTACGTTGGAGATTATTCTTTTTGCTTAAAAATGAATGTATGCTGTTTAAATTTTGGATACATGGGTTCGGTTAATTCGACTACTACTTATTTCGGAGCTATATCGACATATTTTTGCAGAAATTTGAGCGATACTTTTTACAATTAAGATTTTTATTATTATCTGAATGTATGTTCTGTCTAAGATAAACTGCGTTCCACATCACGTTGGAGATTATTCTTTCTGCTTAAAAATGATTGCATGCTGTTTAAATTTCGGATTCGGTTAATTCGACTATTATTTATTACGGAGCTACTTTGGCATATTTTTGCAGAAATTTGAGTAATACTTTTTACAGTTAAAGGTTTTTATTATTAACTGAATGTATGTTCTGTCTAAGATAAACTGTGTTCCATTTCACGTTGGAGATTATTCTTTTTGCTTAAAAATGAGTGCATGCTGTTTAAATTTTGGTTACATGGGTTTGGTTGTTTCGACTATTATTCATTTCGGAGCTACTCTGACATATTTTTGCAGAAATTTGAGCAGTACATTTTACAATAACAATTTTTATTATAATCTGAATGTATGTTCTGTCTAAGATAAATTGTGATAGAGCTCTAAGGAATTGTCCACTATTCAATAAGTCAGATAAACTTTTTATGTCTCATCGCTAGTTTTATTCTATGGCGTAAGAATCCTATAACGCAGTTTATGACACAACTTAAGCCTGTTATATGATCCTAAAAGATTTGGATAACGATTTTATGTCATGGTGTTTATTAGATGACTTCTTACCGTAAAAGATGTCTTCCGATGATAAGCAGGAAAAATAAAGGCTATTAATGCATATATTTTATATGTGTTCGGAAAATATAATCTAAATAAATTATTGCTATATCCGAAAATAAGATTTAGTGAAGAAAAAAATTGATCTTAACAAATATTCTTAGGAAATTAATGTTTGCGTAGATCTTGTTTAATAAAAAGTGATTTTAGTTGTTTTAAAAATCATCTTAACTGTACTGATACATTGTTTCTGGCGTAACATTAAACTAAAAGGAATCACTAAACTTTTACGAAGTAAACATACTTTAAAGAGTGGAAATTAAAAGTAATTTTCAAAATTATATATATAATACTTACTCCAGCCGACCGGACTGTGAAAGGACTAGGGAGCTGACCTGACATCAGAAAGGTCCTGGGTGCGAATTCCGGACAAGGCATGTGGGGCATTGTATACCACATATGAAATGTTTATTTTACAACATAAATACATTTTGCTATATTTTACCTAGTTAAATTGTAATACATGCTTTAATTAATTTGCGTGAATGACATTAATTTAATTACGTTATTTTAATAGGGTATATTTTTATTAAATTAATAATTTTTAGTGTGATTTAATTTCGACCTTTTTAATGTAATTTATGTAATAAATTATGACAGCCAACTAAGCTATTTTTTCAATATGTTATTTCCACAATACATTGGATTAGAATATTTTAATTAATTGTTTATTATTATGACCCATAAATACCTATAATAATATATAATAATTATCCATTCGAACATTTTTTTTCAATTTTATTCTGAATAATTATTATTTATGTAGATTAATTCTTCAGTTTTCATTATGTCATGTTAACAATATTCTTATTTCATTCTACAATTTGTTTCCTGGCATTTCCTTGTTTGCTAAATCTTACTTTTTGGTGTTGACCTCATATTACTACTGACTCAAACAAAATTTTTTTGTTCCAATGGGAATTGTCAGAGTCGCTTTAACTGATCTTTTGTATGTGGGGATCCTCTCTTAATCTTTTCCGCCATTTAATATGTAATATTTTTCAATAATTTTTGTTCTCTTCACTGTAGCATGAATGTTCTTTCATTCTCAATACGTACTTTCTGTTCTCACTGTGACCCACCTAATATGGTGCCCCTGAAAGAGTGGCTAAAAAATCTGCCCTACTTATACCTAAACAGACAAGTGTCAATCGGTTGGGCATTTGAAAAAAATACTTACTCGTATAAGAACAAAAGGAATAATTTTGTGTTTTGAAAAGTAGTATATTAATCCTTATATAAACCCTTTTTCAAATCGAAAAATCTGCCAATTATTTAAAGTGCATGGCTATAAGACGTGAGTCAACAATTAAAAGGGAACAACACAGTGGAAGCATATAAAAAAGTAGGATATTTTTAAAGAAATTTACAACGGTTGTGATAAACTTAATAGAGTTTTTCATCTTATTGTAAATATCTAATGTACTACAAAAACAAAAAAATTAATAAATTAGCACTTGTGTAATATAATGCATAAAACTTATTTTTTTTTAAAAAAAAAATTATCCATAGCTTGCTGTACTCATAAGTTGAGAAAGAAATCATCCAAACTTGATTTTTTTTAGCGCTCATGAATATAATTTTCGTTTCACGCAGGACTTTTAAAAACTAAATTTTTCCCTAAACTATCTGGTTTTGAAAAAGAATAAAAAAAATACCCCAAAATAAGTTACATTTTCGTAAATTACTCAAAAACAATTAATCTAATTCAGAAAAACCTATGTGAAATGAAAACTATATTTATTTGGAATATTGTGTAATCGGTTGAAAATTCTGCAAACTAGAGATGTAGTAAGCAAGAAAAACATAGTTTCGAGTAAATTGCGCTTAAATTTTTGTGATCCATATAAATACATGAAGTTTTACAACTAATCAGGTCTATAAGATGCTTCTTCTTAATCATCTTTAGCTACCTCAACTGCTAGTCTAGCCCCTTTTCCTGTCAATTATCATCACGTGACGCCTCATATTTTTTTAGAGTAGCAGCCGAAATTCCACAGCCATCTTCATTTAGGGCATATCCTTAGGCTGCTGGGCATTAATTTGTTTCTAATAAAACAGACAATAACTTTTTGCAATCTTCATTAAAAATTATTGCAACTAAATCTGTTGCAGTTTCATCTATTTACATTTTATATACATGTGCCACATTGTATATAAAAGGACTGGTTTGCATCTTGTCTATCGAAGTTAGCTTTCTTCCCCTATGTATATTTTTTGGTATTATGCTGTAGCTTTTACAATTATAGGAAAAATAATTGAATATTCTGGAACAATAATCTTAAAAGGATAAACTATCAAAAAAATGCAATCAATGTATTCTCATTTTTTTTGAAAATTTTACCATGTTGTTCCCTCTTAAAATCAACGCGAAAGAAATTTATTTTCTAGCATGGGAAAAAGAAGTAAAAGAATCTACATGAATTACATTTGATCAATCTATAAGATTATTACTGAACAAGATGCAATCCTGATTTCATTTGTTCGAGGAACACATTTCAAATAGGGTTATTGATTACATTTGCATTTTTTTAAGTTTCTAAATCAGACGCGAAGATTTAATTTAAATACTCATTCCGTTTTTATGATTTAATTTAATTCCAGACTCTCAGTTTATAGGGTACCGACGCGGTCTTGAAAATATGGTGTGAGGAAAATATAAATACTTGATGTTATTACTATTTCGAGCTTTTTTATATAATGTATCTAAAACTAATTAAGTGAAAACATTGCACAATAATATCTAACTTAGTTTCTAAAAAATAAAAATCAGATAAAAAAATTCACATTTATTCCTTTTTTTAACTGTTTTTTATTCTCGCTGCTAATTAAATTTTTTTTATACACAATACTGAAATTAAAAACTTTATTTATGCAGCTTTCATTATGCTTCTTGGTTGTGCCCTTGGGTCAAGGATCTAAAAACAAGATAAAAAGAATTTCTTTATACTTTTTTATGGAGTTTTCTTTGCAATTAGAACCTATTGAAAAAAGTTTTCTTTTATCACATTCTTTAGACTATTTAATTTAAACTTTAGATGTCATAGTTTCTAACTCTTAGAAATGTAAAGTATTGTTACATCCCAATTCGCTAATTTGATATTACAAATACAGGAATTTAGAATATCAACCCAATTAATTTTTTAAATAAGTAATATCCTTCTATATATGGGCAGACCTCTAAAACCTTTAACTTTTGATAATAAAAAAATAATAAAAAATAATGGGCATAAAATATCAGATCGTGAAAGCAAAAATTTAAAATGTTTGTTTATACTCATAAGGGCATCAAAATTTTCGATATTCACGATTATTTTCTGATATTTTATACATTTTCAAACAATTCTGGAGGTGTAAAAATAGTGTGCCTATTACTTATTATTATTTTTTTAATTATCAAAAGTTAAAGGTCTTAGAGATCTGCCCATACATAATACCAACTCACACAGAAAAAAAATTCAGGTAAGATTACCAAAATGTTTTTTAAATGACATTTCTTTTAGAAAAAGACCATAATTCTAGTATCAAAGACCAAAATTGACCATTCACTTAGTAATTTTTCCGTTCATACGTTGACCGTTTGCCGAAAATTCTGGTTTCAATTATTATTATTCTTTGCCAAATTAGCTGAAAATGTAATGCGCTGTTGTTCAAAACATTCTGATCCAAAAATTGATAGATTTCGAGATACGAAGCCTCAAAGATAAATAGTAATTCTCAATTCTCTAATTTAGTCACGACATTAGCGTTGTGTTCCATGTGATGGTTGTAGGGCTCATGTTATGTAGTGTTGCTTATGTTTTGGCCCTTATAAGGGCTTCTGTTGTTTAAATAAAAAGATACAAGTTTAAATAGTTTAGCTTAAACATAACTAGTAGACAATTATTTGAATATTATTTATGTTTCGTCAGGGAGTAGATTCGCTGTATCATATTTAAATACTATTAATATCGCAGATGGATATGTCTGCTCCATCTATATCCTAAATACCAAGCAATGTGAAATGCCAATGTAGTAAATGATAAAATTATCAAATTTATTACTTACCAAATTTTATCACACTCTACAAAACCGTATTTTATTGTTAATTTTACTAAAATCATTACCAAGACCCTTCAATAAAAATCATTCAGTTATTTTAAGCTGCCATAGAGGCAGAAATACGGCGGTAAATTTTATCACATTCTGTTAGCTTTGACCATTTTTGACCATGTTATCTCTATTCCGTGAATATCCTAAAAACCATATAACACACGCAATGGGAAATACCAATATAATAAAAGATAAAATAACCACTTTAATTATATTTACCAAATTTTATCACATGTTATAAAACCATATTTTATTATTCATTTTACCAAAATCATTACAAAAGCGCTTTGGCAAAAATCACTCAAATTTTTATGTGCTCCATTGAGCCAGAAATACGGTAAATTTTATTATGTTCTGTTAGCTTTGACCATTTTTGACCATGCTATCGCTATTTCGTACTTATCCTAAAAACCATATAACACACTCAATGGAAAATACCAATGTAATAAGTGATAAAATTACCACATTTATTACATTTATCAAATTTTATCACATGTTATAAAACCATATTTTACTATTCATTTTAGCAAAAATATTAGCAAAGACTTTTATGTGCTCCATTAAGCCAGAAATACGGTAAATTTTATCATATTCTGCTAGCTTTGATCATTTTTAACCATGCTATCGCTATTTCGTGCGTATCCTAAAAACCATATAACACACTCAATGGAAAATACCAATGTAATAAGTGATAAAATTACCACATTTATTACATTTTCCAAATTTTATCACATGTTATAAAACCATATTTTATTATTAATTTTAACAAAAATATTACCAAAGCGCTTTGGTAAAAATTAGTCAGCTATTTTGTGCTCGCATGGAGTCAGAAATACGGTAAATTTTATCATATCATGGTAGTTTGACCATATTATCTCTATTTCGTACAGATCCTAAAAATCATACAAAACACGCAATGTGAAGCAAATTATAAAATTACCAAATTTATTGCATTTACCAAATTTTATCGCATGTTATAAAATCATATTTTGTAATTAATTTTACCAAAATCATTACCAAAGCAATTTAGTAAAAATTACTCAGCTTCATTGTGCTCGCCTAGAGCCAGAAATACGGTAAATTTTAGCATATTCTGGTAGTTTGACCATTTTCTTTCCTCAGTGCACATTTGTTTGTCAATCGTTAAAGCGCATAACTTTCGACAAAGAAAGATTTAGAAACGGTTAAACTGCATTTATACTGTCACTAAACGATTACTGCTTATTTGGTGATTAAATGAAAATGTTGATCTCTTCCCCTTTGACATTTGCCTTCTCATAATAAAGTCAGTGACAAGGTGATTTTCGGAAATCCATTATTCTGAGGACAAATTAAGAATAAATAGATTTATTATTAGTAATGAAGAGATAGATAATTATTAAAAGTGACATAAATTCCTTGTAAGTACCTTTTAAATGACATAAAAATAGATTAGTTAAAGTTCTTTTGTCACAAGTAAATATCTTTTATCACGAAATGAAAGAAATTTTGTTTAGACAATTTGAGATTTATTATAAATCCAATTTTTGTATTAAACCTTTTTTTACAAATTTAAGAAAACTTAAGAATTAAATTTTATAGATTATATTTTTCGAATAGATGACAGAAGCGAAAAAATATTATAATATCTCAAAAAAATTATCTCTCTCAAATTTTTTTGTTGAAATTAATTATTTCGCTAGCTTTTACAAAAATAATGCGATGTCAGAAAAAGGAAAATTTTCAAAAATCTATTACATTTCTTCCAACGAAGTGTCACACTAATTAGCGGTTAAAATATTTATTTTATTGATAACTACATAAATTGGCACAAAGAAATGTTTTAAATGTTAAATTTTTGTTGTTGTTGCTTATTTTCATTTTGAATAGCATTTTGTTCTGTTCATGAAAATTCCCTTTAAAGATTACAATAATGGAAGATAGACTTTCAGTTTTTGACATTTTTTAAATTTATGAAATTTAGAGATAGGACGTCTCAGGGAATAGGACGTTTGCCTTTCAATCACGTGAACCGGGTTCGAATCCCAGCAATGGCTGGTCGATACGAATTCCGCACCCAGCTCCCACTGACCACAGTGCTGAAGTAAAAATATCCTCATTGGTAGACGAATCATGAGTTAGTCCCTTTGCCGTCAGGCTAGCCGTGGGAGGGTTTCGTGGGTTTTCTCTCTGTGTAATGCAAGTGCGGGTTAATTCCATCAAAAAGTTCTCCACAAAGGCGAATTTCTCTCACTACTTGATCCAGGAGTTCTCTTGTTTTCTGGATTGGTTTCAAAATTACAAGGTGACGGAGTTGAACTTTAGTTGCCGTTAACCCGAAATTGGGTTCGCTGTTCAACGACGGTTATAAAATAAAAGAAAGTGACTCAAGAAAGTTGATAAAAGTAATAAAATAACAATTTTTTAAAAGAGTTAGTGCGAGTATTTCACTAAAAATGTGCCAGTTTTTTATAGAAATATTTTTGCAACAAAACCATAAATTGATTTTGATGAGAAGAAAAATATGTATTGTCTGTAAATAAACAAACTAAAAATGAGCAAATAAATAAATGTAACCGTAACAGGGTATTGAGGTAAACTAAATATGTTTTTATGTACAGAACTGTGTTAATCGTGCAAAAAATTGTAAAACATTGACAAAATAATAACTGTTTGGAAGAATTATTGTTAATATATTACAAAATGCTTTTGCAATGAGGGCATAAATTGATTCTAATGGGCGAAAATGCGCGTTGTTTGAAAACAACGTTGTTGAAACAAGACGTTGTTGAAACAAACAATTTATAAACAAATAAATAATAAAAACTATTACAGTGAAAACATAAATAAAAAAAATATGATAAATTACACTGTAAAAAAGTCAATTTACCTCAATACCGAATATGGTGGCAACTAAACACCAAACTTTTGTACAATCGTTTATTTATTTATGTGTATGGTGAATAAATATATTACTTTATATATTTTTTGCTTAATGCATCATCTTCAACCATTAACACGCTTTCATAAAATTTAGCATAATGCATACTGATTAAATTCATCATCAATTTACAATAAGTTTATTTAAAGTTGCTTTTCCTCTAATGCGTAAGCTAGATTTCCAATAAGTATTTTTCGGTAGCATTCGTAATAAAGCTTTCAGTATTAAGAAAAATTTTGCAAAAAGTACAAGTTTATTCTCTGAACTTAAGTAAGCACATCACACATTTTAAACTAAAAATTAAAAATAAGAGAAAAAAAAATTAAAATATTTCAACAAAGTGAAATCAAAATTATAATTACCTCAAAATTACAATAAACTCATTTTCTAAATTCACAACTGTGTTATCAAATCATTATTTTTACTGTAAAGTACTTATTAAAGAAGGTTAGTTAAGTTAAATTTGTGCTTTAGCTCTTCATCACATTAAATTTGTATTTTACTATTTTAAATAAATGTTTTTTGAAATTTTTTGTTCTTTCACAACTTAAAGATCGAAATTAGATTTGTAAATCAACAATGAATGCATTGTGAAAAATTCCGGACCGAAACGGTAAAAAGTTCTGGCACCCTTTTAACAGCATCCATAAAATCCCTTTTGCCAAAAAATGCATCCTTACCTTAAAGTTTTATAACATAATCATATCAATAATACTTATTTAGTTACCGTAATTCAGGGATTTTGTAGTAAATGTTACTATAAAAATTACGGTATAAAAATTTTATGCTAAAAAGGAATTTTACGGTAAGAAGTACCGGCAGCCGTAATGAGGGTACTTTTTACTCGTTCTTAGAGTTTTAATTCTAAAATTACAGTAAAATAACGGGCAGTAGTCCATCCATCCAATTTATCATAAAGTTTACGGTGCAGAACATTTTTTACCTTCACGTTTTCTAAACCGTTTACAACTAATATGGTTTAGAAACCATGAATACAAAACTATATGGTTTCTTAACCATTTGCAATTAGCATGGTTTCCAAACGGTAAAAAATTGATTCAACTGCACATAGGAGTAGTTTAGTAGTTTCATGGTGCTGCCATCTATGGGTGAGAGTATCGTATTCTAATAACTCAGAGCCACAAATTGGGGAGTGCGGGACACTAGAAACTCTTCATATGAAGGGAAAGGAGGAAATATTGTGGTGCCAACGTTGGGACTCGAACCCCCGTTCTGTCAGTTCTGAGTCTGTCAGAGTAGCACTCTCGGCAAGGAACTTATTAGGTGGGCCTAGTTGGTGCGATAAAATTTTTGTTGCTTAACTGTATTAGGTGAAAGCAGTTGATAAAACGTTTTTCCTACAGTTAACAGTTTGAAAACCATCTTATTTATGGTTATTTGACTATTTTGTTTGAATATGATAAAATAACAATTAAATAAATTGTTATTTAACCCTCTTACCAGTGCAGTAATTTGATGCGGAAGATTTTTCAGTGTGCGTGGGCACAATTTTTTTTAACTAAAGTATAAATTAAAAAAAAACCCATTTATATCTGTCTCATTTTCGTGCATAACATAAAAAGACAAATATTAAAAATATTTAAAAATTTGTATAGTTTTCTTAATAGTTTTCAGCATTAATTGGCCAACATTCAACAACATATTTACCATCTGAAAATCAATGAAGGAATAAAATACTTAAAATAGAAAGTATTCCAGATAAAACTCAAAGAAGACCCTCGAAATAAGCTTTAATGACGATGCATTCACGTTGCTTACATACAACTCAGGTGGAAGGGAAGAATATAGACAAAGAGGAATTATTCCCGTGCAGCCTCAACAGCTTTAGCGCATTGTAACTTTCGATTCCTAACTAAACGGTTTGCTGTATTTTAGATGGAATTAATGAAGAATTCGCATTAGCAAACTAAATTTATTCAACTGGAATGATTGCTTGAAAGCTACGGTTAATATTGAAAAATCGTTTCATTTTATGTAATAAATCCTCTAAGTTTTGTTAAAAAAATTATATTTTCCTTATCATAAAATAAAATTTGAGCACAATAAATAATCAAAACAATGATAATAATGGGTTTAAAAGTTTTATGGATAAGAGCCTCGCGTTTTTTCGTCCCCAGGATCAATGTGAGGGGCAAGTAGTTTGTAATAAGGCTACATGTTACTAATAAAATTTTAAGAGGTTTCTAATAAAGGTTTTTAATAAAAACAGATTGTAGTGCATCTACCACTACAAAAATACAATTCAAATTCCCTTATATAAGACTTGTTAACTCGATTCTATGTTGGGGTACCTTTTCATAGATGAGGGTTGACTTTGTCGATAACAACTCTCCCCACATTGGTGACCCGGAGGTGATGTGAACACACCTACCTTGGTAGTAAAGCTCACTTCGATTTGAACACGCCTATCTTGACAATCTTGACAGGAACTCTCACTTCGATCTGAACACGCATACTTCTATGGATGGAATAATGTAAAACTATTAACATTCAAAAAATAAACCTTAGTACTTAATTTATTAAATTATCTTGGCCTTATATTTAAAGAATAATTTTATCATAAATAATAGCGCAAACAATATTCATAATAATAATAGTTTTATTTTTTTAATAACTCAGGACAATAAAAAATATAAAAGGTGTTTAATTATAAATACAAAGTTGTCGAGTTTAAGATTTTATGAATGAAGAATTTATTATAGCGCGCTAAATTTATTTACCAGTAATAATTGGCTTAGCCCCCATGAATTTTAATAATTTTTAACATCTTGAAAATTTTTAAGATGTATAATATTATTTTTCTCACATAATATTATTTTTATCACATATAAAGATTTTTTTTATAATATAATAATTATAATAATAATAATAACTATGTACTTTGATTCTGAATCAAAATATAAAAAAAAAACAACAAAATGACAAAAAATAGATTAATTATGCTTAAATATAAACATACATTTTATTACGTTTTAGATAAAATGAAGAAAAAACATACTACAGCGCACCATATTTATCTGGTATTAATTGCTCGGCACCTACGATTAAAAATTAAAACTTTTTATTATTTCAAGGATTATATATTTTTAGTTCAGTTAATTGTTAGCTTTTTGTTGCTAAGTAATGTTTCTGTCATAAATGACATTCTAAACAGTAATAATAATTGTTTCTGTAGACCTTAAAACAAAATCAAAGCAATTAAGATTCACAAAGAATAGGTTGTGCGCAATATAAATGTAAAGTGTTTTGAATTTGCTAATAATTATTCCTGATAAAGGAAAAGCATTTTAAATTTTGTTTGACAATATGTCAACTTTACTTCCTTTAACTATCTGATTTTACAATTTGTTTAAGAAACAAGTTTTCAAAATGGTTCCTAGTATTGTTTTATTTGGCATTGCAAATTAAAGTTTAGTTTATATGAATTATTTTAATGGTAAATGTTTTGAAGGGATTTAATTTTTGACAGTGATATGACTGTGATATATTGACATCTATCATAGATGAAGGTTGTCACTGTCGAAAACTAATTCCCCTTACTTCATCTATCAAAAGGTACCTCAAGATTAATTCAAGTTAACACGTCTTATATACTAGTGATTTGGTATTTAATATTTGTAGTGGTAGTTACGCTACACTACTCCCCTTCCAGAATTTTTTCTGCGATGGAATTCGATAAACGATTAGCACTAGTTGATTCATGCTGTAAATATATTTAGTTGATTTTGCTCATTGCATTTTCTTAATTTTTTTATAGCATTTCGTTCATAATTTTTTTCCCCTTTCTATATTGTTTATTACCGGGAGACTTTATTTACTTCACCGGATCTTTTTCTTTCTTTGAGCAGTTTATATTAAGCAAATTAACTGTTTAATGTGAACCGTCCATCATGTTAGCGAAATCATATCACGTCCGGGTCACCATTGAAGGGATTTAATTTTTGACTGTGTCAACCTTCATCTATCAAAATGTGCCTCGAGTTAACACGTCTTATATACTAGTGATTTGGTTTTTAATATTTGTAGTGGTAGTTACGCCACACTTTAAAAACAGAATTAAAAGCCAAGTGATGTTCAAGCCATGAAATAATTTGCGGCTGCAGATAGGTGTGTGTCAGTAAAAAGATGCGAAATATTATGTAAGGTCAAAGTATGCGAGGATTCACAATATTATGCAAAAGAAAAACAATAGAATTCAAAAATCATAAACATTACTTTGTCCCGATAGCCTAAATTTTTCCAAACTTGCTGTTCTAACTATCAGTGGTTTCAATTTTGATTTGTTTTTTTTCCTAACTTGCTTCATCGTTTCTTAGATGTCAACTTAAGCCCTCAAAACCTGACTATAAGTTAGTTCTGTGACTTATGACTCCTTACATACTATAACGAATTTTGAATCAAATTACGATATAAAGTAGCGGAACTTTGGGTGCAGAATTGTAAAATATATGTTCACTCTAAAATTATGGTAAAATAAACGGCGGCAGTCCGTCCATCTGATTAACCGTGAAGTTTACGGTAAAGAATACTTTTCACCTTTATGGTTTTGAAACCGTTTACAGCTTGTATGATTATAAAATGATGAATACAAAACTATACGTTTTTTTAACCATTTGCAGCAACCAGGAAAATTATTTGACATAGGAGTTAGACTTCCAGTTAGATAATGGGCATCGGAAATTCTTCATGCTTGTTAAATGGAATGCAGGTGTTAACGCTGGGATTCGAACCCCGGTTCTGTCGGTCATGAGATTGACAGATTAGCTTTTTCTGCTATAATATCTACGCAGTTGCAAGAAACTAAGTTGCTTCATTAGGTGGGTTTAGTTGGTACAGTAAAATTCTTGTTATTTAACCGTTTTTGGTAAAAATAGTTAATAAGCGATTTTTCTCCCTGTTAATAGTTTCATTACCATTTATTTTATTTATGGTTATTTGACTGTTTTGCTTAAATACGGTAAAGTAACAATTAAATAGATAGTTATTTGGCCATTTTTTCCGAGAAATTTCTAACAGTGTAACATCCATTTTTACCGTTAATTTTGTACCTTTATTCTTAGAGTAATATTTAATTAATTATAGTGATTTAGTGATTTTACAATAATTACATTAAAAATTTCGGTATATCAAATTTTTTGTTCAGTAACATGTTCCGGTAAGAATGAAAAAAAATACCGGTACTCAGGGTGCCGATATTTTTCACCGTATTTTGATCCGGAATTTTTTGGTTGAGCATAGTGGTACATTTTGAAATGTTTTTGTGTATTAATGTTTTCAAACGTAATTTTTTTTAGTTACTTATCTCATGTTTAGTTTGGTACTTTTTACGTATTTAAAAATCTGGTAGCTAGAATAATGACATTAAAATATAAATACCAAAAGTATAAAAACTATTAAAGTTTTCTGTAAACAATGTTATGAGACTTTATTCTTAGCTGGTGAAATTGAATATGTCAAATGGCAATAAAAATTGAAATATTAATTCAATGCATCAGAATTTTGTCTGGATTTCCATGCTTTGTAAAAATTTTTTTTTTAAAAATGCAAAAATAAAGAAATATAGTAGGAAACCACTTATGTTATTTTCTTCATTTTTTATCTTTCAGCTTTGTATTTCAGCAAAGTATTTTAACTTTACAGTTTCCTCAATCTTTATTTTTATTTAAGTAGCGTTATTTTTAACGTTGCAAAGAGAAAAAAAAGTGAGGAATAAAAAAACTTTTGAATCAATGGGTAATTAAATTTGTTCATGAAACGGAAGAAAATGCAATAACTTATGCATGTCAACGTCTTGTCCTAAGAAGTATAATTAAATAATATTTCAATTAAAGGAATTCCTTAATTAATCCTGCTATCATCACGCTTTTTTATCTTTTCAGATTAAGAGTGTTTTTTGGAGACAGCTGCATATAGCTTGTAATTGGGTTCTTGACAATTAAAAACATTATTAGCTTTATATTAAAGACATTTTTTTAATATCAAGTTCTTTTTCTATTATTTTACAATCATGTAGATAGAAATTAATATTTCAATCAAAATTAAATTAAATTTATATCACAAATTAGTTAGTAAATAAAATTTGTACACTAATAATACTATAACAAATTTAAATTAACCATTATTGCAATATTCAAAAACATAATATAGACAAAAAATATCATGTTATTTATTAAAGCATCTAAGATTATAAATGTTTCTCCTACGGATTGAACCAACTAACACGCCCATAAATATAAACACTGCTCAAAATCACTGTAAGTCTTGTATAAAGCAACAGTATAGTCAAATATCTATATATATATATTGCATAAAATGAAAGAAAAGAGTAACAAATGCAAATTTTTTTAATTTCAAACTTCACAGTATACAAAGTTTAAGTTCGAAGTCGAAGACGACGATTTAGTGGCAGCAAATTTGATTTGACTTTCAACTGAACGTAAGGTAAAGCGAAAAGTATGATTGACATTAAGAAAGTTTCGGTGAGTGAGATGTCTCAACGAAGTCTTTAATCGAATTATAAGCTTGGAGAGTTGTTGGCCGGTTAGGGAGGGGGTGAACAAAAGTCGAAGTAGCAGAAGCCATTGGAGCTACACAAAGTGTGATTTCCAGAATCTGGAACTGTTTTTTGGAGACTGAAAATGAAGGCTGAAGACCAGGACAAGGGTATAGACGTGCAACCAAGCCCAATGAAGACCGTAATTTAACGCTAGCGGCTGAGGGACACCTAAATGTGAAGGACACTCTTCAACAACTCGACTACTGACACCACAGTTTCGACACAAACTATCCTAAACCACCTTTGCGCTGTTGGTATGTATTCTCGCTGACCAATGGTGTGTGTCACGTTATCAGCAAAGCACAATCGCGCCAGCAGGGAGTGGGCAACAAAGCATGTGAACTGGTGAAGAAATAAATGGCACAATATTCTTTTCGCTGATGAGTCCAGTTTCTCTGCTCATCCTGATAATATGCATATTTTCATGTGGAAGGAACATGACACTAGAAAAAATCCTGTGTTCGTGTACGAAAGTGTAAGATTTGGTAGTGGGGGAGTGATGGTCTATGTTGCCATCTCCATTGATGGGGGCACCGATCTCCATATCATTCGAAATGGTTCTCTGAGGGATGAGATCCTCAGACCTATTGCGTCCCTTACGCTGCAGCAGTTGGAGATGAGGTTATGTTAATGGACGACAATTGCAGGCCACATCGTGCTAACTTGGTGAATGATTTCCTTTTGGAGGAAGGAATCATGCGAATGGATTAGCCAACGTGTTCTCCGAACAAGAGCCCAATCGAGAATGTTTTTGACATTCTAGGCAGATGAATTGCTGGACGCCTACTAGCCCCACAAACTCTCCCCCCTTCCCTCATTAATAACCTAAGTGACTTGATGTCTCGAAGGTGTTCAACGTTGCTGACCATCCGGGGAAACCATACTCCCTACTAAAAACGATTTTCTTTGAAGGAAACACCTTTTTTTTTATTTGTTTTTCTCATATGCACAAATTGCTTGTTTTCCCTTTTGATCCCAAATGCTCAATAAAACGCATTTCTTTTTCTGACAAACAAATGTAATTTTTATTTCATATAGTCTACTACGTCTGCCGATAATGTATCAATCATTTAAGCAATTCTCCGGGGGCAAGATTAACCCACTATCTCAATACCCTTTAATTGTTTTGAGCATCGATGTACATCGACGCCAGTACGTTAATTACAACTCTTCTGATGAGAACTTTAAACTTAACCGCAGCAATATTAATAAGAAAATTAACCTCATAAAATGTGTTCAGTAATCATCACTTTTAAGATCTGTATTTCTAGAATCTTCGTAAAAATAGTTCAACAAAACAACATATTATAAATTACAAAGTAATATTTAAAAGTTTAAAAAAATAATAAATTTGTATTCAAAAACTAAGCGAATGTGTATCAAGATTAATAAGAGAGAAAATAATAAAAAACGGTTATTTTTCATAGATAATGAAACGCTTTTTTCTTCACTTTGAAATCTCGTGTAAGTTTTATCTAGGGAAATTAACTGGGCTTTGATGATTTTAATCCCACCCAATTTTTTAAAATCGGCGAAGTATCATTAGATTCTGATAATTTTTTTTAAATGTTCTTTTTTAAATTTTGATTTTTAAACCTTAATACAACTAAATTTTTAAAAATATTTTCAAAATATAGATAAAGACTGGCCATTACTGGACACCATATCCTTCCAGTAGATCAATAGCTTCAAAATTTAAACTAATCCATTGTATGCAAGATACCGTCCATATATTCATAACAAATAAAACTCGATATAAACTTTATTTGATTTTGATAAAAAAAAGCTTCAAATAGGTGCATTCCACATTAGTAAGTATTGTTTCAATGCTAGTGTCCACGGTTCCTTTTTAATGGTAGTTTTAAAATGACGATTTTTAATGGTAGTTTTAAATGATCAGGGACAGGGAGTTCGAATTTAGCCGACCAAAGATTTCCCGTGAAGTAAATAGTGACTAGTGAACGTTAAATCTGTTGGGTCACAAAATCCTTTATGTTCCCATTACAAATTATACCTTTGGGGGTATTGAATTGGAGATTGATCGTTCTCTGGTTGAGGAGAAAATTACGATCTGTAGATGAATGAATGGATGCATAAATGCGTTCACCCTATAAACGGACGAGATGTATGGGTGTGGCGGAAGTCGAATTCTTGGTCATAGATGGCGCCTTAGGAAAACAAAAGCAAAGGCCCCCCTTGCCTTAATGACCTACGACAACAATAACAAAAAGTTTCAATTTATTTTAAATATCATTTATTTATTTATAATGTTTCAGTTTTGATCGTTTATATTAAATGTATTCGCTTTTAAATTTTTTTTTTTATATTGAAGTAGTTTTTTGAATTAAGTATGCGTCTCATAAATCCCATGATCCAAGTGATTTTTTAGTTTTTTAAATAAAACAAAATGTTTGCAATTTTCCTTAATTTTCCAGTTAATTTGACTGCTTTTATACCAATGCATAAATTATTTATGAAAAATTGCTATTATGACATAGGTTATTACATTACTTACTTAAAAAATATCTGTGTTAATATTTAATTATTTTAAAACATATTTATTTCTGTTTTTTTTTGTTAAACAATGACAGTAAATCGTGACTTAGTTCCAATAATTTTTTTTTTACTTGCTACTCTTAAAAATACATTTAAACCTTAGCTTATATTAACAAGTATGTTGTTACAGTGTTGCTTCAAACTGTCTGCCACTCATGCTACCTGTTTTATTGTTATAATGGTAGGAAATACGTATGAAGGAAAATATAAAAATAAAAGTTTTCTAAAATATAAAAATAAAAGTTTTCTTTGCTTGTAGCTACATAAAAATGAAGATTCACGCCTTTCAACATTACCTGACAACTTGTCAAGCTTTATTTCTTTCAAAATTTAACATGATATTTTTTATTTTGATAGTTTTGTTTTAAAGAATTTGAGTAGGTTTATTTATTCTTCCTAGGTATTGAGAAATTGTTTAAAATTTTGGAGTA
Organism: Parasteatoda tepidariorum; assembly: GCF_043381705.1. NCBI lineage: Eukaryota > Metazoa > Arthropoda > Arachnida > Araneae > Theridiidae > Parasteatoda > Parasteatoda tepidariorum. Next base: position 20,785,661 of record NC_092213.1, read on the forward strand.
CAATAATTTAATTTTTTTTATTCCTTGCTAGAAAGAATATTTTAATTAGCTTCATTGATTAAACTCTCAGCAATTTTAATTAATTTAGTGTGATAGAATGGGTTTAGTATGAAGCGAAAATGGTAACGTACGTTAAATATATATATA
>NC_092213.1:20785854-20789187 GCF_043381705.1 Parasteatoda tepidariorum
TATATATATATACAAGATGAAGATAAAACAAAGGAAAATTATAGACATATGCAAAAGGGGGGGGGGAAATAATAATGAAAAAAATAACAAACAGCTGTCTAAAAAAATTTAAAAAAATAAAATTAAAAGAAAAGGATGAAATTTAAAAAAAAAAAAACCGGAAAATAAAAGATATAATCTTTTCATCAGCCACGTGTGAGCTGATGAAAAGATTATATCTTTTATTTCCCGGTTTTTTTTAAAAAATTTAATCCTTTTTTTTTAATCAGTTATTTGTTATTTTTTTTCATTATTATTCCCCCCCCTTTTTGCATATGTCTATAATTTTCCTTTGTTTTATCTTCATTTTGAATTTATCTAATGAGTTCTGTTTACTTGCAGCTTATGCGCAATAAATGAAACTTATTGTTTTTCTTAACTTTCTTCGTGTTTTCTTGTATTTATTTACTTTGTTGTATATATATATATATACATATATATATATATAGATGTACACACAATCAAAAGCTAATTTTGTACAGTGAAATAAAGTATGGTCAAAGTTAGATGAATATGGTAAAATTTAGCCTATTTCTGGTTCTAAGGGACTACCAAAAACCTCCGTGATTTTTACCGAAGCGATAATGGTTATATAATCTGTGACACAATTCGACAAATGTTGTACAGTTTAGTAATTTTATAATGATACCTAAAATCATGGCATAAACACCATTTATTCCGTTAAATTTAGTTTTCAGTTTTGTATTTTTATTGAATGTGTTTTAATAAGAGCTATAATTTGAAAAACAGAATTTTCAATTAATCGTTACGGAATTATTGCCAAACGAATAGTTTAAATAACATATAATTTTTTTCTGGTTGACCAGAAGTACAGCTTTTTTTCAACCATAAATGTTATTAACGTGTATTATAGTAATTTTACCAGAATTTTTTCCCCGGAGTATGAAACGGAAGTAGTAATGTAAGTTAAAAAATAAAATATTTTGGCAAAATTATCCATCTAATTCCATAACTGTTTTTTTTTCACAATCAGCAGCCTGAGGCTTCCTATGTTTTGTTTATAGTTATGTAAATAAATAAATTAGCATTATTATTTCAAGGCATACAAGTCACGAGCTGTGATTGAAAAACGCAAAATATCCCATATTTTATATGCTTTTTGCCTTGAACCGTCATGGCTAATTAGATAAAATAGATTAAAATTGTCTATTGGAAAAAATAGTTGCGTAAAATATTTTTGAAGGAGTTAAGATTATAGAAGCGAAGAGGAACGAAATGCTTGCACAGCAAAGCTTCTATACTTCGCATCTATGTAAATTTAATACAATTTTTATTTTCTCTTTTAAGTACATTTAATCGATCATTTTTTTCTCAATAAATAATATTTCAATAAATAATTTTTTCAGCATTGTTTATCCCTTTGTGTTTGTCAGGCAAAGTATTTATAGTGAAGTATTTTTAACCTGAATGTTTGTCAGACATTAAATTTTTACATTTCAGAAAACAATTAATAGGCTATTTCTATCACACATAAGCTAGTTGTTATGAAAAACTGCGTTGTTTGAATCTTCATAAATTTTAACAAATTTTTTTTTCTGGATTTATTTTTTTTTTACGAGCCAATTTCAGTCAATAAATAAATAGCAGCTTTTTGCAGATTACATTATAAAAAAGTTTTCAAAATCAATTTTAGAATAATTGTTTTTTTTTCATTAAGTTTTTGTCGAAAGCAGTTATAATATGATTAAGACCGCAGCGCCAATATCTTTTTATCTATGCATTATTAAACTTTTAAGTTATTTCATGACAAGAGAAATTAGTTATTACAATTTTTCTTCAGAAGTTTTAAAAAATATGATAAAGAAGAGTTCTTCATACACTTACATTAGATATATAGATATTTCTGACAAATTTGAACATTTCAGAAATTTTTTTTAGTAAAATAATAATTAATTCCATGCATCATATGTGGGACAGAATGATGTACTGTTAAAATGGGTTTTTCGAAGTTTAGTAAAACTGTGTCAAAATAGATCCGAAGCAAATAGTAGTCAAGTTTAAAATCCTTATGTATTCAAAACTGAAGCAGCATAAAGCAGCATTTCTGAGCAAAATGCGCATTCTTGAAAGTTATGTGGAAAGGGAATTGTGCAAGAAAACTGTTCGTTGGCTGCCGGGAGGATTCGAACCAATAACCTCCAATTACGTAGTAAAAGCTTTCACAACAATAGTTGCACAATACAGACCAGAGGCCCTATTACCAGCTTCACGGAATCAAGAAGACTTCCTACGCCGTACGCCTTAATTATACACAATGTCATACCAATTTCCTATTTGAATGGTTTAATAAAGGGTAGCAATTTGGGAAATATGGTCACAAATACTTGTCAGAAGACCTATAATTTTCTTTTCAATTCTTACTTAGTTCGCTATATCCTAAAAACATTTAAGCTAATGGAATATATAAAGCTTCCTAACTCTTTCTGACAGGGTTGTACAACTTAGAGCATCTGACTACGTCCTGGAATTACGGTCCAGCAGAATTTGAAACAAGGACCTTGTTTCCGATAGCCAGCGAACATCACTCATTCCCACCCCCCCTTCATTTACATCGCTTTTGAGACTGTGGTTATAACTAAGTAAACTTAGTTCAGGGACTGAAATTTCTGCTGTGAAATCAAACACACACGAAGTTCAAATACCGAAGTGCTTGTATACATATATATGGGTGATTCTCACGAAACATGACAATTCACTGTCCCTTGCTCCAAGATCTAATACTATATACTAAAAGAATTTTAAATAGCATTGCTGTTAGTATTTTAAAATGAATTTGCACTAACATTGACTGTTTCGTATACTTAAAAAATTTAATTGAATATCAAAATGTCATTTTCCTGGCATGTCCGAAACAATATTTCCAATAATCAAAACTTCCCATACATTTTTCGAAATCTAATTTTTTTTATCTTATCCTATGTAAGCATTTCTAGAATATACGCAGAGGGTATTGTTTACTAAAACTTCGTTTGAAAAAATTTTTTCTGTCAATAATTTGTTTCTCCCATGAAAATCTGCCATTTTCCTGGCTACTTTTATTTAGTGATTTAGAACCAAAATACATAGCGCCAGAAATCAATATCTTATGTTGATAGATTGATTAGATACCCTCCTATCTGAACATGTCTTGTTGCATGAATAAAGAACCAATCTTCTGGCTCAAAATCTATTTCAAAAAATTTTTCAAGGTGAGTAGGTTTTTATGCTGTCATTTTTCTGGCTTCTTGAAATCATTAATAACAAAAACTACATAGATTTATCTGAGTTATTTTA
>NC_092213.1:20789823-20792064 GCF_043381705.1 Parasteatoda tepidariorum
TATATATATATATATATTGACGTCGGGGATCCAGTATTATGTTAATTATGGCTATGTTGTTTAAATTTAATTAAGATTTAGTTTAAATTTTTCCACTTATTTTTTTTAATCTTTGACAATTGATTTATTTCAAATGCAGATAAAATAACGCATCCCTTCTCACCGGGATGCTGAAAATTCTCAGCGGCCATGTCGTATGATTATGCGGCATGTAAAAGATCCCTGGAGTGCCTTATTGCCTCTTGGGCTTTTCCGGCAAAATTACATTCCTAGTACACTTTAGCATCCAAATAGAGTCACGGTGCTGTCATCTAGTGTGGCAGAAACTAGACGTCCAAATTAACATGGCCAACGGTATCTCACCCGTTGTGGTGGTCCTGAAAGAGTGGATACCACTTCTGGAGAACGCACTAGGTCTGCTCATCGGGAAGACATAGGAGATAAAAAAAATCTCGCCAAAAACTATGCATTTTGTTCTAAAATAAGTAATATTGTTTCAATTTTGAATACACTGTGTTTTCAATTCGAATTTTATTTGTTTTGGAATTTTTACATATTTTTCTCAATTTTGAGAAATTTTTTTATAGTGGGGGTTTGTTAAATTGCAAACTAAAATAAAATAACTGATAAAAATATAGGACAGAAATGCAGTTTTAATTCATTTCAGAGTACTGCTACTGTTATTTCACCCTGTTTACCGCTATATCAGCCCTCAGGAAATCAGTAATTCTTTAAATGGGGCTCTCTGTAAGAACTTTGGCTGTAAATCTAATTTCTCAAACATTTTCACATTTAATTAGCGTCATGAATTTCATGTTGAATGTTAGGAAAAATCTTTAAGTTCATATTAATTAATAATGTTATCCATTAATCAAATTATTTTTCTTTACACAATTGTTAACATATATTGAGCTCTAAGCATAAATTAAATATAAACAAAGAATATTAGAGACACTTCTAAATGCTTTGATTAGTAAAATCTTTATTAATGGAATAGAATATTTAAACGTCGAGATAAGGAAAATTAGACATAAAAAATATAATTATTCACTTTTTAAAGTCAAATTAAGAAATTTAAATGATTGAAATAAGGAATTAATTGGAATCCAAATAAAATCTATTTCTTTTTTTAATATTTAATTGAAATTAGATCAATTAGAAGGATATTTATGCAAATGATAAACGCATGTTATAGATTTTATTAATTTGGAAATAAAGATAAATTCTTTCACTTTTAAATTGAAGAATTAAATTTAAAAAAAAAATTCCATATGACTGAACCAAAACTAATTCCAGATTTATTTAAATGAATTGTTCTAAAAGACTAAGACTTATTCTTTTATTGAACTAAAGTAATGATTATTTGAACATAAGATTTTGGAATTAAATTCTACCAGTAAAGATTTATTTATGTTTCAAAGCCATTCTCTACTTTATAAAAGCTATGGAAAAGTTTGAAGTCCTATCTAAAACCTAAAATTATATTTTTCTATACGATTTCATAAATTATGAACCTTGCAATTAAATTAGTAGAATTTTTTTTTTGGCGAAATAGGAGCAAATAAAACGTTCTCAAATAAGTTTCAGTTTAAAATTTTAACCAATTAGTTTGGCGTGAGATGTTACTATTAAATATAAATAAAAACTTGAATCTTAGATCTAAACTAAACTTTAGAAACTAAATCAACTGACCAATAGAATGTGTTATATTTTTTGTGGTACTATTATCTTTAACATATAGGTGAATCCGATTGTTGTAAGTTATTTTTTCAGCAAAAATAATTTTTATCTACTTTTCAAGAATTTTTTAAAATTAAAAATTCCGGTTTAAAAAATATTTTAGAAAATAATTTTTTTTATGTTTGGTGCTTTCAGAAATACAAAAAAGAAAGATATAAAGTTTGTTTATATATATATATATATATATATAAACTGCTGTTTGTAGAAAATGCAACACCATGAAGGAATCATCAGAATCAAATGAAATTCGCAGCAAATGTCAATTATAGGATATTATGCAAATTAATAAAGTTTCAGAGCCATCGCGCGTGCGTGGCGCGCGCAGCGCCCTCTGAATTGATGCTGAAAGCGTATAAATAAAGTGCTGTAGCGGGACGTTGAAAATAGTCTATGATTATTTGTTAGTGGCAAACGTTTAGGTAAAGGTGCCTGTTTTTCCACGACGGAAGAATAAGAAATTCAAGCAACTTACGGAGTTTGAACGAGGGAGGATAATCGGCC
>NC_092213.1:20793011-20804915 GCF_043381705.1 Parasteatoda tepidariorum
TATATATATATATATACCATTGTTTGCGTTTTCAGATAACGAAACCTTCAATCATGCAGCAAATATTTTCTTAAAGTGTTAGTAAAAGATGCAATATCCTGAAATGTAAATTTAATCGAATGAATGGTTTGTATGACATGCTTTAAGATATCACGCTAAATATTACTAAATTTACCAACATTGACCATGTATTATTTCACCATATTTTATGTTAATTTTTTCAAAATAATTACCGAAGTGCTTCTGTGAAAATTTCCAAGCTCCTTAATATTTAAATAGATCCAGACATAAGGTAAGATTTACTTTATTCTGGAAGTTTTGGCGATACATTTTTTCACAGTGCTGGTTACTAATTTAAACGACAATGTAGTTCAACTTAGCTACGTATAATATCATAGCAATAAACATGAACATCATTTACGTTCAATCTGTCCCAAAATTTCCTTAAAATAATGATATGCAAGCTGACAGCTACAATGAATTAAAATCCTAATACTGACTGAAAATCAGAAAATTTTAAACGTCAAAAATTTTAACTAAAGAGAAATTTCTTTCCAAACACAGAGCCATCAAAATAAATTACTAACTGCATTTCAGAGAGAGAAATTTAATTTACTAAACAAATTCTATGTCGCACTATTGATTGCATTCTCAGACAACAAAACTTTCATTCATGCAGTAAATTCTTTCTGAAAAGTGTTGGTTTAAGTTATGAATGTAAATTAGCTTTTTCAAATAAAAAGAACTCTTTTTGAAAGAGTATCAAATTTAATTTCAGTATAGTATGTTTGATTTCAATCTCTCTAAATAAGTGAAAATTGTGAAGTCTGAAAGGAATTTTACTTTCAGCAGACGGAAACTCACGTATGAAAGGCACTTAATTTGTTTGGCGATTTTTTTTTAGAATCTTTATAGAAATTTCAAAGGCTCATTCAATTTCCTTTTCACTTTACGGAATTTTGAAAGAAAACAGCGCTCAGTCGCTGAAGAGTGGGGAATAAAATGTTTTAATCAAAGAATTGAGATTGTATGCTTTTGTGCCTAAAACTTGAAAGGTGTGTCGTGATATTCCAAGAGTCACTTTAAGGAAATTTAGTACTTGTTGGTTGTTATGAATAGTATTGCTTTAAGAAATTCTAAAAAATAAATAAATAGCAGCTCTTTTGATTAATACTTCATCTTAATTTTACTTATAATAAATAAAGCAATGAATTGTAGATCCAGGAATAAATTACATTTCTTTACAATTATTATTGAGTCCAACGGTATGATGCACTGTCAGAAATTTCTCGGAAAAAATAAAAATTAAGGTAAGGTTGTTAAATAACAATTTATTTCATTGTTATTTTACTACATTTAAGCAAAATAGTCAAATTACCATAAATAAGATAATATACAAACTGTTAACTATGAGAAAAACGGTGTATTAACTGTTTCACCTAATACGTTTAAACAACCAGAATTTTATAGCACCCAACTAGACCCACTTATTTAAGCTACTTAGTTTGTTGCAGCTGGGTTCTTATTATAGCAGAGAAAGCTAATCTGTCAGTCTCATTGCAGCCGGAACGGGAGTTCAATTTCCAGCGTTGACACCACAATATTTCCTCGATTCCTTTGAACAAATGAAGAGTTTCTAGCGTCCTGCACTCTCCAATGTGTGACTCTGGAATATTAGAACACGATACTTTCATTCACGCATCGATGGCAGCACCATAAAGCTTTTTATTACATCGAAGATTAGTATTTCATGTCTCAAAACATTAGTATTTCATGTTAGTATTTCATTAGTATTACGACAGGTGAAGCAACCAGATAAACTAATTATACTAGATTTTGAGGTTCATTTGATAAAACACAACTCAACCACAACTTAACTTCAATGCTTTTTAACTAATAACTATTTTTTAAAGAGAAGAGGAAACTTTTTTTTTCGTTTTCGAATGGCAGGCGCTGAACTTTATTCGTTTCGCCTTAGAAGATGCCAGAGGTGTTACTCATTTCGCGTTATCCAGTGGGCACCTGTGAACCAGAGTCACGGCAGCGAGTAACATTACCCACGCCACAGTGCCACAAACCCGTTCTAAGGGTGGGCCACATTCACACATCACACACAACAGAGGACAACACAAGAGAGAGAAACATCCATGTCCAGAGCGGGATTCGAACCATCGACCATTCAGGCGCAGTCAGGCGCGTTAACTGCTCGGCCACCTGGCCGGCTTAGAGGAAACTTAACTATCCAATAAACTAATGTATCCGCATGATTGAAAAGTCGGTGATCAGATATTTTCTTTAACCAAATCGAATGAAATACCATAGAAATATATATGATGTATTTTTATTAAATTAATTGTGATTATTTTGAATGTATAATAGATCTGCGCACGTACAATACGGAAAGGGCCAAACCTTTAAGACATACAGCAATCATCAGTTTTCTAGTGTTAAGTTTTGTTGAGAATAATGCTTGTGTACAACAGTTTATTTTCAGCTATATTACATAAATCTCGGTAATAAACAATTGTTAGGAATGAAGTCAATTGTATTAATTAGTTGCAAAAACAATACGCTAATTCAATGTTTAAAAAACAAGCATCATTTGGCAATTTTTTATGGCAAGTCCACAAATTTAGTTTCGCAAAACAACATTTTAAATGTCAAGGAGCGTGTTTTCAAAAATTATATCCGGAAGTAAATATTAAAACTAAAGGTACAGGAGTATTTTAAACAAAAAATTTAATTTAAACTCCAATTTTTTTTAAATATAAAAAAGTGGGAACAGCTGGAATTTGAGAACTTCAGAGTAATCTACTAGCAAACCTAAAAAATCTTTCTTTGCTCAGCAGTAAAAAAATATTTCATGCAGAAGAAGTGTCACGGAAGGCCTTCGAAAAGTGTCAGTTAGCATTTTAAAGGATTAGCTTAAAACTTTTTCTGAAAAATAAACCAAAAAAAAAAAAAATGAATTTTCGTTAAATGTTGGATATTTTTGTTTTTAGGTAAGCTTTTGTTTGTTTTTTAATACTCACATTTTTCAATTATCGTAGGTAAAATTTGAAAAACAGAATTAGTTGTAGTTGCGTTTATATAATAAAACAAATTTACTTCATTGGCACTAAAGTACCTCATAGCTGAAAACTTACATGTTTTTTTTAATAACGATGCACGGAGATAAAACTCTGGTAAAATTACCGTACTGTGTGGTAATGACCTCGGTTGTTAAAAAAATATAATTATGATATAATGAAACCAAAATTTGCAATATTTACACGATTCATTTGGTAATTGTCCCGTTCATGTGGTAACGCTTTACCGCATATTTAGGTTTTAAAAATTATAGTTCTTATTACCGCGCATTTTTGTAAAAAAATACGTAACTAGAAAGTAAATTTGGCCGAATAAATGTTTTTGATACCTTGCTCTAAAATATCATGAAAAAATTATCGAATTTTATCACAATTAGTAAATCTTATCTCGTTAAAAGCCTATTTTATTGTTAATTTTACTAGAATCATTACCAAAGCACTTCGTTAAAAGTTACCGAACTTTTTGATGTTCTCAGAGAGCCAGAAGCAAGGTGAATTTTACCATTTTCTAATAGCTTTTACCATACTTTTTTTTTCTCAGTGCGGTAGCTTTAAGCTATCACATAAAGATGAACATGTCTTTTAAAAGTTCATTCCATCAAAATTCAAATTTATAAAATATTATATATTATTTAATAACCGTCTTTGAAAAGCTAACCTAACTTTTCAGTTTACGACTGCTAATCTTCAACTTCGTTGCCTTGCATTTTGGGACCCAATCCAGGAGACAAGGGAGCTTTTAGATTAAGTATTAAATTTCCTTTCATGGTTTTTTTTAATATAACTAACTAACATTTGCGTTACATGGAAAAGAAAACCACGAAAATCTTCCACTGGTATCGTGACGTCAAGGGGATTTTAACCCATGCTCCGTCTGCCACTGGGGATATTTTACTTAAGCACTGTTATAGGTGCTTGCCGGATGCGAAATTCGTTTTGACTAGTGGTCGTCAAAAACCCGTTATACCTCCTTAGGAGGCAAGTGCTCTAATCCCTGATCCACCACGTCCTTATAAAATATTTATCAAATCTCTCAAAAATGAAAAAAAAATTCTTTCTCTGGGATATAGGGCACAATGATTATGTCAGCTGTATTTGAGCACATAAATACCAATTTTGGTACGGATTTGTTTAAACTTGGTACGGATTGGTGATCACATATTATTTCACCATATTTTGTGTTAATCTAACCAAAATCCTTACCAAAGAGCTTCGGTAAAAATAACAGTGCTTTTTAGTGCTCTCATAGAGTTAGAAAACATGATAAATTATGCCATATTCTAGTAGCTTTCAACACAGCTTCTTTCTCACAAGGGAGACTAGGGAAGTGTGACTCGTTAATTTTGAAGTAAACTAGTGGGATGCATGCCTTATGAGGAATAATTTTAGGGGGCAACATTCGTTTCGGCCCATAGAAGGTCCTGTGAGAGATAAAAAAAAATTCAATCTATAGAAAAATCGGTATTTTATTACTTCAATGCAGACTATTGGTTATTGTAATTATCTCAAACACCAATTAATTTTGTGGTACTTTCACGTACTATATAATGCATATTTATTGTCAAAATTGATTTCGAAAATTTTACATATCTGTAGTTTTTCAGAAAAACCTGTTAGGTTAATTTAAAAAAAAAATTGGCATCAAATTTTTTAAATTTTTTTTCCAAAAAATGTTCCAAATTAATTGGAGTATGTAATTGCAAATTAATAATTAATTAATAATAAATTAATGATTAATTAATTAATAATTAATTAATAATTAATTAATAATTAATTAATAATTAATTAATAATTGAATAAATTATTTGCTAATTAATTAACTAATCAATTAATTAACCAATTAATTGCAAATTAATTGGAGTATGAGATAATTACAATAACTAATAGTCTGCATTGAAGTAATAAAATACCGATTTTTCTATATATTGAATTTTTTTTTTATCTCTCATAGTACCTTCTATGGGCCGAAACGAAGGTTTCCCCCTAGAATTATTCTCATAAGGCATACATCCTACCTGTTTATTTCAAAATTGGCGAGTCACACTTCTCTAGTCTTCCTTGTCAGTGTTATTATGCACTGACAATATTTTTAAAGAAATACTATTATAGTAGGTTTCCTAAATCACGTGTTTATGCAAATACTAAGTAAGGAATAAAAGTAAGCTATTTATGAAATATTATTTGATTAAAAAATATCAAAAAATTACTCTAAGTAAGAAACCGAGAAAAACATTATACCTTTAATAATACGCATGGAACGGTAAATTTTTTTTTACCAATTTATACCAAATAACAAAGTTATCATTGAATATTTTACATTTAAATTACCTGCGGGAACTCCATTTTACTAATATTATTCATAAAAAACACAAAACTAGGGAAACATTTCAGCAAGTAGTATCAAGAATATGTATTTTTATTTTAAATGAAAAATTTCAGTTGACAGTTAAGTGAAATATGAAATAAAAGGAATTCAGATCAAAAAGTACGATTATAATATATTTTTAATAAGAAATATTCACTTGTACTTACGATATATGATAATACCTTTTCACATTTTGAAAGAATTTGAAATATAATGATCTTATTGAAGTTTGTAATTGAAGAACGATTTTCTTGAAATTCAATTTACTTCCTTAACGTTTTGAAACGATTTCTATTACCCTGTTCACAAGTTGGAAATTCCATTACTCCTTCAGAAAAAGATGTTTCAAATTTATATTTCAATTCGGAAAGAATTTCTTTTGTTATTTTATGCAGAATTAAATTAAACGGAAATTACAATTAAGCAATGGCGTAGTTAAAATATGAATTACAAATATAGTACTATGATATTTTAATATTTCTTAAAGAGCACTTTATTAATTCATTTTAATAGGAGAATTTTACTTATTTTCTCATTTTAAGTTAATTGAATCCATATATTTAAAATAATTTAAAGATTTACGAATTTCTATATAAAATTCTTAATATTATTATTTTTCTGTGTCATATTCAACTTAAATAAGAAATAAAGCATCCATTCATACGTATGGCAAAATCGGGAAGATAGTATTTAACAGGTAAATTTTCATCCAACTGTTTTCCAGTTTTAAATGTCATTCAATTGAATGTAAAAAATATTTAAAGCTTTGAAAATTTATTTAAAATATTCACTATTTATTATTTAAATTGCTTTCATGTTTCATTACGAATATAGAGCACTGAGAAAAAAAAAGTATAGTCAAAACTATAAGAAAATGGTGAAAATCGCCCTTTCTCTGGTTCTATGAGAAAACCAAAAAAATCGTAAATTTTTATCTCAATCGCATTGCTGAGGATTTTAGTAAAATTATCAATAAAATATGGTTTTCAAATATATGTGATAAAGTTTGGTAAATGTGGTAAAATTTGGTAATTTTATCATGATACCTTAAAATATGGCATAAAAATTCATTTATTAATTATCCTTTATTTACTTTTCAGTTTTTTTTATTTTTTACTAAGTGTGTAACAATAAGAACCATAATTTTGAAAACTAGAAAATCCGGTGAATCGGTATCTATTGAATTGAAAAATTTCCAAATGAAAGGTTTTGAATACCGTAAATTGTAGTTTTGTTCACCGGAATTATGGTTCTTTTTACCAGAAATGTTAATACCATACTGTACGGTAATTTACCAGAATTCTTTTTCTCCGTTTGATACATTTGTAAGTAATGTCGCTTAGTTGCTAAGTTGTATGTTAAGTTATGTTGTGTTTGATAAGGTACCGGAAGACACATGCTAACAGTTTGTTTATACGTTGTTCTAGATTATACTGCAATATCTTTTTGTCTAAGAGGAATTTTACTGATTGTAAAACTAAAATATTTTACAATTTAGAGGGAATTAACATCTTTAAATAAGTTTTTATCCAGTAATCTTGATACTATCTCTGAAACGTTTTTTAAGATTCTTCCAATAAGATAGTCAAATATGAATCAATACCTTTTTCATTTTGCATGTAACAATAAAAAAATGGAGTAACAATAACTGGCAGTGGAGTATTTATTGAAACACCTCGAGAGAACTACACTCTTCATCAACGAAACCCCGATTTTTGCTCCGTCTTTCGAAGCGAACTAATTGCAATCGACAGGGAACTAGAGAAACTCTTGAGTGAAGGGCACCTTGGAAATACTTGGATACTATCTGGCAGCCGTATTTCAATTCAACACCTCAAAAATTGGGCCCTCATTGGAGATAAAACCAGTTTTTCGATCTTACAAAAAGTAAAGCTCATTTCCCAGCAGCATGAGGTCCACTTTCAATGGATCCCGTCCCACGCCGATATCCACGGCAACCAGCTGGCTGACTCTCTCGCAAAGAAGGGACTAGACCATCCAGTCCCCTCCACCTCAGAGCTTACATACCTTGAACTTTTCGCAAGGCAAAAGGCCCAGAACAAACAAAAGTGGCTGCTTCCACCTACTCACTACTGGTATAAAGCAAAAAGACCAGGACTCTCTCTATCTCTTCCTGGTGACAGGCAAACCAACACTTGCTTATCCCGACTGGCCAGTGGACACCTGAAAAGTCCCACATTTTCTGCTAATCAAAAGATCTTTCCTCTTTGCCCAAAATGCCAACAAAACCAGGCATCACCTGAGCACATCTTGAACTGTTTAGGGCTGGACTGGAACGACATTCATTCCTCTCCCATTCTGGTTTCGGATTTTCTTAATGTCAACGGATTTCTTGATCTGGTCTGACCCCGTCAGACCAGATGGGAATTAGCAACAACAACAAAATAGCTGAGATTTAAAAAATCTAGAAGGGCTTTCAAAATCTCCTTTTCTACTTTTGGAGGTTTTCGGGTCATTTAAAATTGCTATAGATAAAAATGTCTAAACAATTCAGAATTTTTCAAAGACTCGTTAAAAATTACCTAAACAAATCAATATCTTTTAAATGAAACTTCGCAGTTCTTGAAATTGTATTGTTATTATAGTTGTGTTATTACACGTTTACTATAGAAAATGAATACGTGATTATTATGAAACTTTTTTCGTTTTTGAAGGCACCGCTTCCTGGTATATACTCCGAGCAAATATTTCGTCAAATTGACGAAGTAACTATTATCACTTCAACAGCAAAAATTTCGTCAAATTGACGAAGTAACTATTATCACTTCAACAGCGAATTTCGTCAAAATTAAAGAAATATTTCATCACTCTATTTTTTTCCAAAAAAAAAAAAAATTGCTGTGTCCAATGTATCAAACTTCTTTAAAAATCACTTTAACGTAAGTCACCATATAGACGGCAAGGTCGGCGTGATTCGTCAGTTGGTTTTCGATTGTCTAGTCTTGGTTCTAGTTTCGTCATTCTAGTTAACAATCTCCCACAATACACTACTAAGAGGTTATGAATTGAGGGGACATTTTCGTCATACTTTCGAGATTTCGTGTTTTGTCATAAATCACGTGATTTCGTAAGGAAATGATTCTCAAAATTATCGAAATACTGCTCACGGATTGCTGAATCGTCAAAAGTGAGAGTTTTATTGATGTCATTATTATTATTACAGTTTTACACACTGGAAAAAATTAAAGATTTTTAACTGTAAATGTTATTGCTTCCAATCGTAGATGACAATTTTTAATGTATTTAATATTATGAACTTTTTCATTTATTTTATCTTAAACTCAGCTTAAATTTTATTTTTATAATATTTTTGATATAAGACACTAAAATTTTAAATAAATAGCTGGATATTACTTTCTTGCTGCAAACAAAAGGACAAATCTAGCTGCAAACTTTTGATATTAAGTACGTTTTCTAAGTTATTCATTTAGATTAAATTTCAAGTCACTTATTGCAGTGGTGATAAAACAAAGTAAATTTCTGCATTCGAGAGGAATTTCTTAGTCAAGAATCTATACTAAGAGTTCTCCTTTTTCATTTTTGCTTTAAATTGTCGAAACAAAATCTTGTGTTATTATAAAATAAATTTATGAACCTAAGTTAGATTTAAATTTAGTTAAGAATGTAGTTTCTTAATGATAAATTGTATATGTTTTTTAGAAAGATTTTTTTAAACAAATGTTAGCTAAAAATTTTTGTTTAAGCTATAGTTCTTTTGCAGCTCATTTTTTTTTAAAGAAAAGTAGTCTCATGTATTTTATTTATTTTAAATCAGTTTTGCTGTTCAAAATCATCAAACTATTCCAAGACTCTGCTATTTATTGAATCTTTTCGTGTAAACATTCCCTTGAATAAAATTAGATGATTAACAAAATATTCGTTGTAATTTTTAAGCAAATTAAATAAGGTAAATTTGAAAATTTTGTATATGTCACGGCGAAAGACCGAAATCGGTGGTTGTTGACTTTCACCGGTGAATGTCGACAAACACCAAATACGTCGGTGAAAGATCGAATATTTCATTACATTTTTGTACATTCGGACCCTCACCGGTGTACGCCGATAATCACAGATATGCTTTGGTGAATGTTCGAAATATTTATTACATTCGATTTGATATGAATTTATTCGTGGATATAATTACATTTATTCGATATTTTAACCCTACACTGATGTTTTTTTAAGGTTAAGTGCCACTGTCCGGTATACATTTGCCCAGTATACCCTACACTGATGTTTTTTTAAGGTTAACCGCCACTACCCGGTATACACTACACAGATGTTTTTTTAAGATCAAGTGCCATTTCCCGGTATATATTTGCCCAATACTCCAAACACTGATGTTTCTTCTAATCTATCGTCAGTAAGTATTAAAATATAGAATAAATATAAATATATCAAATAAATATAATAATATTAACGAAAAAATTAACATAAAATTGGATATAACAAATATTTCGGACATTCACCAAAGCAACTATGTGATTGTTGACATTCACCGGTGAGAGTAAAAAATAAGGGTATTTAGCAAATATTTCGGACTGACACCAAGCGACTACGTGAGTGTTGACATTTACCGGTGAATGTCGACATTCTCCAGATTTCGGTGTTTCACCGTAACATATATAAAACCATCTTTCACAGCTAAATATTTTGTTGCAATAAAAGTATGTTGATACATTTTATTTATTCCATAGATGCTTTATAAATATAAAAATGTGAAATAATTCCGAAACTCTGATATTTTTCGAACCATTTTCTTGAAAAATTATATTTTAATTTTCTCTTGAATAAAATTATCTCATCAGTACAGTTTTTGTATTGTTGAAGTTTTTACTTTGCTAGTAGTAGTCTTAGTGTACCAGGTAAAGCTCGTTATAACATTATTTGAAAGAAAATTGTATAATTACAATATTACCTACAAAAAACTTAACACCAACAGTGATATTATTATTAATAAAATTAATGCTATCTATAAAAGACTTAAAATTAAACCAAATAATATTAACAATTTTCCTTTTCTTTTTGCCAATCCAAAATTCCATAAGACTCCAACCAAATTCAGGTTTATTGCAAGTGGCGTTAATAGTAACATGAAAAAAATCGGTATTTACTTTGAGAACATTCTTAAAAAAGTTTATAACAAAATTAATAAACTTACTAAAAATAATAACTATTTAAATTGGAATATTAAAAATAGCATTCAGGTTTTAAATACACTAAAAACTTTAAAAAATGTAGATTCAATTCACTGTTTTGATTTCGAAAACCTCTATACTTCCCTTCCAACTAATAAAATTCATGATGACCTTCTTCAAATTCATAGCATGTTTAATCTCAGTGATATTATTAATGAAGATAACTGGAACTTTCTAGTACATATTAACCTTAACAACAATTATATTCTTTTCAATGACCACCTTTTTCAACAAATTAATGGTATTCCCATGGGAAATAATTTCAGTACTAACATCTGCAATATTTTTCTTTTTCTACAAGAATATAGATTTGTAAAATCACATGTTAATCTTCCAATTGATTCTCTCTTTCTCAGATTCATTGATGATCTATTAGTTATTAATTTTAATGATTTCGATATTCTAGCAAAACATATTTATCCAAATGAATTAATTCTTAATAAAACAAATAATAGTAATTCTTCAGCAAATTTTTTAGATTTGACTCTTAATATTAATGCAGATAAAAATATTACATTTAAACTTTTTGACAAAAGAAATGAATTTAAATTTCCAGTTAAAAAATGCATAGATTTCAACTCTAACTTAGCCAATAAGGTTTTTTCTAATATTATTGCCAATCAAATTCATAGATTTTACAGGAATAATTCTAACTATAACGAGTTTTTATTAGATACTGATATATATAAAAACGATTTAATTAATAGCCATTTTCCTAGTTCATTTCTTAATTTCTATTTTAAAAAAATCTTAAAAAACTTGGTACATTAATTTTTAATTTTTATTTAATTTTTCTGTTTTAAGAATAAGCTCTGATTTTTTCAAGGTAGGAACTAACTATGATAAACTATTCCTAAAGCCACTGGACGGAATAGTTTGGATGTATGACCTTTTATACTGGATTAGTTAAATATTTTTTAGTTACTTTTTAATATTTGTAGCCTCTTAAAATTAATTTAATTTTAATTGTCCAGTATAATAAACAGTTTATTTATTTATTTATTTATTTAATTATTTTTATTTTTGTATAAGTGGAATGGGCTCTGGTTCGTAAAGAACCACCCCAAATGAATGCAGGTGATACGTGTATACTTTAAAATTATGTAAGGTTGTATGAATGAAGAATAAAACCTATAAACGGTTTTCTATTCCTGTATGCAGGCTCTGATTTTTAAATAAGTCACCCTATGAAAGATGGATATGTGTATTCTGTAAAATTATGTTAGATTTT
>NC_092213.1:20805244-20867400 GCF_043381705.1 Parasteatoda tepidariorum
ATTCATCGACCAATGTCCAGCGCACCCATCGATACTAATTATTTTGGAAAATGTAAAAGCTCTCTTTTTTCCTGCAAATTGTACAAGTGCGCTTCAGCCATTAGATTTGACCGTGATTAGAAATCTAAAATTGCATCATAGAAAGCAGTAAGTTCAACTCGCTATTCAAAGCAATGTAGAGAATATATATATATATATATATATATATAGTTTAAAAGTTTTACCATCCTAATGTCTGGGTCTAAATAATAAAAAAACTTAAACATATGTATGTTGAGCGATATTATTTTATGTTAAATGAATTTTTATGGAGATTTTATCATTTTATTTGCTGTAAAAGAAAAATCTATTAAATTCAGGAAAAAAAAACTGTCAGTTGGTTTGCCAGTATAAAACCGAAAAATACAGTTCACAGAAAACTACCGTTATTTATAAACAGACACAGTTTATTAAGCAGATAAGTGTTGTTATTCTAATAAACAAATTGCGTTATTTTAACAAACTAACTCTGTTGTTTTAGTAAAAACTTCTATTAGTAACTACGTCTGCATTGTGGTCAGGGCGAGCTGAAAGCAGAATTCACCCCTTCCTTTCAATATATGAAGAGTTCCCATTGTCCCACAGTTCCTTTGTATGGTTTTGAAGCCATGATAGTTGTAAATCGTTGAAAAACAGTATAGTTTTGTTTCAATGTTCTATTCAGCCATCCTTTCAATATATGAAGAGTTCCCACTGTCCCACAGTTCCTTTTTATGGTTTTGAAGCCATGATAGTTGTAAATCATTGAAAAACCGTATAGTTTTGTTTCAATGTTCTATTCAGCCATCCTTTCAATATATGAAGAGTTCTCACTGTCCCACAGTTCCTTTTTGTGATTTTGAAGCCATGATAGTTGTAAATCTGTGAAAAACCGTATAGTTTTGCTTTTATGTTCTATTCACCCATACTAGTTGTAAACGGTTTCAAAACAGTAAAGGCAAAAAAATGTTCTTTGCAGTAAAGTTACGGTCAGTTATGCGAACAGGCTGCTGACGGTTATTTTACCATAATTTCAGAATGAAAATTCTGACAGTAAATGAAAATGCTCTGACCTTTGAACTATTGCCACTTTTGTCCTTCAATATGAAGAGAAAATCTTAAACTGTTATGAGCTTAAGCTCCTTATTTATTGAAATAATATTTAATTTTAAAAACGGTTAAAACTACCATCGCCCTCTCGTACAAAAATGTCTGGAAACCTAACTTACCAAAACATTGTATCTAAAGAAATATAATAAACAGCTAGAGAATTTGACAATCAATTTGACAATAAAATCGAATCACAGTTTTACTTATTGGATGCTCGAATCTATAAAATAATTGCTAAAAATTAAGAGCAAGTATAGAAAATAATCGTAAAAGGATTTGAAAAAAGATAGAGTTGTTGTCGTAAGGTAAGCAAAACTACTTTGCAAAAACTAAAATTTGAACTGACAGTTTTAATCTGGTTATGATTGGGACGAGAAACCGAGTAAAATGGTTTTGTCATCAAAGCAACTTTAAAGCTTTAAATATACAGAGGATGTCTGTTAAAAGAACGGGAATATTTTACAGCTGGCGGATAAAGGTTGAAAACAGAAAACATATGTATTTTCTTTCCTTAAATAGCTTTTTTTCTGTGATAAATATGTTTTTCTTCTGCAGAATTTACAGTTATTTTTACAGTGTAGAAACTGATAAGATGATGTTTTATTTCAAAGCAAATGTTGTTTTTTAGGAAAACAAAATCCTTATAGAAATGTTCTAATAGAAATGTGGCATTGTTTTACATCTTTTATATTTATTATGCTGTAATGAAGTAACTAAGTGGTTGGCCAATTCGAAATTATTTTACCTGAAGTTTATAATTATGATAATGATTATATTTGATGTTTAAAAAGGAACTGATCACAGATCAGTGCTACTCTAGCAACTTGATGGATCAGACTTTTGATAACTCCTCATAAGGCTGTATGAAGTATTCTTTTCACCAAATTAATTAATTTCAAATATTAGAGGGGATAGAGAGCTCGCCTCCCAATGAGATGACCCGGGTTCAATCCCAGCGATAGCTGATCGTTTCGAATTTCGCACCCGTCTCGCACCGACCACAGTGCTGGCGCAAAATATCCTCAGTGATAGAGAGATCATGGATTAGAGTCCTCTTGCCATCAGGCTAGCCGTGGGAGGTTCTCGTGATCTTCCTCTTCATGTAACGCAAATTCGTGTTAGTTTCATCAAAAAGTCCTCCACGAAAGCAAATTTTTTCCAATACTTGATCAAGGAGTTCCATTGTCTTCTTTATTGGATCCAAAATTACAAGGTTACGAAGTTAAACACTTTTAGTCGCTAACCAAAAATTGTGCCGGCTGTTCATCAATGGTTATAAGAAAATATCAGTGGGATGGAAAATTTAAAAAAGAAGCTGTGTAAAAATACCAACAGTGTAAGAATATGTATGAAAGATTGTTTCTTTTCACGAAATAATCCATAGTCATCTTTAATTTTTAATACCAAAGTTTATTTTTTGACTTGGCTATTCACTTATTTGTATTATATCATCCACAGTTATGGGATGTATCTTGTCTTAAGACAGCAATGTGTAATAGAGTATTAGAATAATACACGATATAACTAAGTGATTAAAATTATTCTCCCTAACGCAATAACACCACAAATGGCAAGATTATGTCAGAGAACGTGAATACATGGCCTAATTCGTATTTTAGGCTTAACGTCCACTCCAGTGAGAATTATGATATTTTAAGACAAATGAGGTTAGTTAACATAAATGCTCTACTTTATTCTACAATGTAAGTTTGAACGTTACAAAACACGTATTACAACATTTAAAATTTAATAGCTTTTGCGAACTGTCCTATGAAAACAAGATTTAAGACCAAGTTGTGGTACGTTAGAAAAGCACTTTTCGTATGAAATAATTATATTTTATTCTCCCATAGAGGCATCATTCTTGCTCTCCAATCTCCAAAATTGTTTGTGCAATTATTAAAAGGAATAAATTTTTTCGTTCTATTAACACATATTTGGTTCCACAGATTTAGTTTCTGAATCTCTTGAAATAAAAGTTAAGCTTAATAATTTTTTCTGGTTACCCTTGATTCTACATAAAAAAAAACTTGTTTTTAAATTCTTATTTGAATTTCGGTGACTATAAGAACTTGATAACTATTTTTTAGTTAAAACAATAATCAGCCATAGTACGGAAATTCAATTCTTATTATTGCTTTAGAGGTTTCAATAATTATTTTGTATTCATTATTTTAATTACATACTCTCACTCAACTCAATAATAATTGGCTACAAAATATAATTTATTATACTTATAATTTATTATACTTATAATTTATTATACTTATAATTTATTATAAAAGTAAATATAATTATTTTAAAAAGTAATATAACATATTTATCTATAATAAAACGAAGAGTTTGTCTGTGTGTCTGTATCTCTCATAACTCAAAGACCGTCTTAAAAATTGGAGAGTTAATAAAAGCAGCAATCTGGGACCTCAATTCTGAAATTCATTAAAAATTTTTTAGTTTGATAATTTTTGAGAGGCATTTGAAAACTCGAATTTTTTCATTGGCTTAGAACTCGTCATTTATATAAATTAAACTGCGACTATTCCGTATTTTAACGATAACGTCAGTGATGTTTGCTAGCTTATGGCTCGCATTAATAAAAAAGGGAGACTTCGTATGTCGTTTAATATCTAATTATTTTTTATTTGTTATGTCATATAAACTAAATGATAAATGTGAACGTGATGACATGAATGGACTATGTCACCAAATTTGTTTTCCTAAAGTTATATGAAACCACGTATTTATTTTGCTTGTAGTTATACCTAAAAGAAATGATTCTATATATCTATAAAGCTAAATAATTAAAAATCAATGGTTTTGGAAATAAAAATAAATAAGTTACTTACTGTTCGGCAATGTTAGTGGATAAATAATACTAGTTTGTTTAGATGAAACGTAAATAATTGTCATACTATTATTGACACTAATGTAGCTTGATTAATTTCTTTAATGGGTACTATACTTAAAATGAAAAATTAAGTTATGTACTAAAAAGCAAAATTAATGGATAAATGGTGCAAGCAATTTAAGAGAAATGTAAAAATTCTCAATGCTATTATTGAGACCTATGATGCCTAATTAATTCTATTTATAGTCAATATTGGTTCTATGGTAATTGGTACAGTTTTAATAGGTTCCAATTATACCAATATAAGGTCAATGTATAATTATATAAGTTTATTTGGTCCCCTTGAAAACTCTATGAATACTCTACTGTTGTACCAGTTGTAGTGTACTGTACCAAAGGAATACAGTTAATCTTTATTTTAATAGGATGAACTACTAAACGCATGTTCATGCTTAATCTAGTAACGCAAATCCACCGAAAGTACACATTATTAAATAAAGTAAAATTTGGGATTAATTTGGTTTCCTTAATTGTGTTGGTTTACGTCTTTCAGTTTCGTGTATAAATTTTTAGCATAGTTAGTATATTAGTTCTCTTTCGTGAATAATTTCTTACGCAGCTTTATTATTTGACTATTTTTACTGATTTTTCACCCTGTATGAAGAACGGGTATCCAGCTATTTGTATAATTATAAAATATTGACTAAATACAGCCATAAAATGTTGTATAATGAGGTGACATTATTCGATTACTTTATAATAATTGAATAAGGTTTTTACTCTTAACCTTCCATTTTTAAATGATAACGAAAAGTAGAATTTTATGAAAGAATGTTGTTAAGAATGAATGACAAATAAATAATACTGATAAAAATCTTTAAAAAAGCTATGAATAAATCATTTAGAATAAGTAACCTTATAAATTTTGTGTATTTGGTGGTGATAACAGTCAAAGATATGCGAATCTTTTCTGTGCAATGAATATCATGTCATATGATTTTTTGGCCAATGACAATGCATAAAACAGTACGACCATATTTTTCTTAATATGATTTGATTTTTCACTAAATATCATGTAATTGCCAACATATGTCATCAAATTTAAGCGATATTTATTGGTTGCTGAAGCATATGAATTTTCTGTATGTATAGAAAATTATAACAAATTATCTTCATAAGACAAGAAATATCTTTAAAATTGTATCTAAATTGTCATGAAAGCAGATGGACATTTAAAAAGCGTGATTATTATTATTAGATAAGAACTTGCATTTTATAGTTTTTAATTTTAAATGCTCAAATAAAATTTTAAAAATTGTACCTTATCATTAGCATGAAACATACCAAGAACTTATATATAAGAGGAAAGTCCAATAGTTATGGATATGTGAGTATTATGATAATGTTCAAAAGTTATAATCACTTGGCTTAAATTTTTCCATTCTTATCAACTTAAAGTTTATTGATTTTTTGAGCCAAACACCCGGATTTTTTTGGCAAGCAAATTATGATTATATACATTTTGATAATTTAATAATATTGTATCATTATGTGCATTATAGAGTTTAAAAAAATAAAACAAACTCATTATCATCCCCAATACACAAATCTCATAGTGTACCACGCGAGAAATAAAGAAAAAACGCATAATCACTACACATAACGAAATGCAATGTTAGAGCAGCATAACTAGTACACATGAAAAGACACATAACCAGTACTTATAACGAAATCCAGTGTTGGAGCAGCATAACCAGTACACATTAAGAGATACAGTGTTAGAGACATATAATCTCTACATATAATGAAATACAATGTTAGCTAGTACACAATATTAAAGACATATTAGAGACTGGTTATGTGTAGTGATTATGCTTCTCAATATGATTTGAACCTTGAATAATATGATTTGGAACTTGAATCATTACAAAGTTAAAGACACACAATCAATACACATTACGAGAAACCATGATAGAAACACACAACCAGTACATTTAATAAAATACAATGATAAAAATACATAAATAGAGAACTAGACTTGTTGTGCTGTTATAAATGCATAACAAGAAAATATAGAAAACTTCTCTTTTTTGAGTTTCATCCATTTTGTTAAGTTTAAATACCATTTTCCAGTTCTTAGCAGAAATCAAAATAACTTGCCAGTAATTAGAAAATTGATAAATTTATTTCCTATCGGAAACATTTGTTCAGACTTAAATGTAAAATTATTTTTAACAGTAATTAGGCAAAATTTTTATAGATCTGAATTTTTCCTTAATTAAAATAAAACAAAAGGTAAGAGCACGTATGACTGTTATTGCCCTATGTGAAGAACATTTTTGTCGTTTATGAAATGAAAAAACGAATATATAGAATGAAAACTCAAATAAACTGAAACTGCAAGATATTTGAGATGTAGACAGATGTTAATTTGTGTGAAAGTAAGTGAGGTGAAAAATGTCCGGCAACATCTATTGTTGCACATTGTTGGGACCTTGAGGATACATTTAATTTTGATACCACCATAATTCTTTTCACTACAGTCATATTAACTCATTTTTATTATTTTGAAAAATTTATTCTCTCTTGGACGATCTAGCAAAATATTATGGATGGTTCTTCGGATTACCGGATAACATCCTCCTCTTTCACCTGTTGTCCAAATTTCAGGGTCCTATCATACACTGTTCAGAATTTATAAAAGGAGTTCAAACACACTAGCGCACTCAATAGTTATTAGAAGCTAAAAAGAAAAGTAAACTTTCTCACACGCGTACAGGGTAACAAAAAAATATAGGGATCATTTTTGAATGTTTATATTTCCAAAATTTATTACATAAATTCAGCGATGCTTCTCAATATGTCGACCACCGGCATAATAGATTTGTCTACAACGCTTCGGCCAGGATTTTAAAGCCCGCAAAATGATTTCCTGGGGGATTTTCTTCACCTCTTCTCTAATAGCTCTTTGAAGGCCTCTCAATGTAGAAATTCTTCGCTTATTCAGTTTGTTTTTCAGATGTCCCCATAGGAAATAGTCGCATGGTGCAGCATCAGGACTGTTTGGAATCCATTGTTCTGGTCTCAGGAATTGCACTTGCTGATCTGTTAGGAATTTCTGGGTGACCTTAGATGCATGCGATGGGGCAGAGTCCTGATGGAACACAGCATCACCATTAGGGTACAATCTGCAGTAATCATCCTTAAGAAAGGGCTTTAATATCTTCTGTATATAATACTCAGCATTTATTTTGGCCCCAGGTTTCACAAATCGAGGTTTGGTCACACCATGGGCGGATATGCCCATCCAAACCATTACGCTTTTGGGATGAGGCACCGTGGTTGATGGTGTCAAGTCTCGCCTGGCGACTAAGATGTTGAACTTTAGATTTAGCATTGGTATCAGATAGATAGATCCAAGCTTCATCAGTTGTAATGACCTTACGGGGAAGCTTGTAGAGGGGCCATGAACTTTGCCTCCTAGTCTGCACCGATCTCTCACTTAAATGATGACATTTAGGTTTTTTATGGCATTTTTTCTTCAACTTTTGTTTTTGTTTATAGCTTAAAACTTGCTGACTCACGTTAAGAGCTTTAGCCATGCTTGCCTGTGTTGGTGGATCCGGTTTTGATGTCATCTTATCAAGCTTCTGCAAATTTGATTTTTTCAATTTGCTTGGCAGTCCACTTCTTTTTGGTTTTGCATTATTTTACATCGATCCGAGTTTTGAATTCTTGATGCGACTGATATGGCTGAGTGAAATCGCAATACCTTTCTTTTTAAAATGGGTTTGTATAATCCTGTGGCTCCAGCAAAGTTCTAAAAATGTTTGTACTTGACCAATTAGCTTTTTGTCAAATTTCTTCTAAGGCATTTTTGTGATTTTATGAAATAGTATTGCAATTGAAAGTCTAATAGCAGAGATTTAGATCAGTTAGCTATATATGTAAAAAGGTTTTAAAACTCTAGTGGTAGATAGCCACAAAAGTGATCCCCATACTTTTTTGTTACCCTGTACACACCAAAAACTCTTTTATTTACATAGATTTTTCTTCTTAAAATATCATTTGATATTTAAAATTTAAGTCGATATCGTATTATTTCAAGTGGTTAAGTTATTTTTCTCTAATTATTACTTATTGTTTACTTTCCATTTATGGTACTTGCATTCATAAATTTTTAAACTATTATTTTATATTAATAAATATTTTATTGATATTTAACATTTTCCAAATTTATACGCGTTTATTTTAAAAATTTGACATCATTTATCACATCCATTAATTATATTTAATGAGGTTGAAACTTAATCTTTATGTATAAGTTTCAGTTAAAAAGTTGATAACTTAACTATTAAAGCTGTTTAAACTTATTTATCTTTTTTTAGAGGAATAATTTATAATTCCAGAGGGTATTCAATTTACTGCATTATAAATAGTTATCCATTATATGCGCTGAAATATTCAAAACGCTAAACGCAATAAATATTCATTATTAAGATACATTAACGAGAAACTTTTCTTCTACACATGGCGTAGGCTTAAGCTTTTATAATTATGTTGTATGTAAATTAATAGCATGCAGATAAAAATTCACTAAAGACTTATACACAATGAAGAAATGAGAATTTAAGTTTATAAGATAGTCGCTTTCTCTACACGTGACAACTAATGCCACTAATATTGTTACAGCTCATCTTGTAGATTGAGAAAAAAAGAATAGTCCTAAATAAAATATGGTTTTGTGATATGTGATAAAATTTGGTACATGTGGTAAAATTAGGTAATTTTATAATTATACCTTAGAACATAATAAAAAGCCGATTTATTCGTCTAAATTTACTCTTAAGTTTCGTATTTTGTTTTACTAAATGTGTGGTTATAAAAAATATAATTTTGAAAACAAGAATTTGTGGTTACCATATGAACGAAAAAATTGCTATATAAATGGTTTAAATACAATTTTCTATTACCAGAATTATAGGTTTTTAACCAGAAATGTTATTACCATACAGCACGGCAGTTTTATCAGAATTTTTGCTCTGTGTATGATAGTGCATTTCTTTTTAAACATGATATCGTTCACGCATAATTTGTGAATAAGTTCAGAGGAAGTGTGTGCATTCTAAGTGGCAGTTTAGAAAAAAATCTATATTTTTCAGGGAAAGAATGTGATGTTTTAAGAGAGAAAGGGGGATTCAAATGCATTTTTAAAAATAGGCCAGTGACAATCTTATAAAGAGTTAATTTCGAGACCATAGTAAAACGGTAATACTGCGAATGCCAAAACGTGAACAGATCAAAAGAGTAGTGGATTCAAATGCATTTGAAAAACAACTGCCAGTGACAATCATGTAAAGAGTTAATTTCGAGACCATAGGAAACGGCAATACTGCGAATGCAAAAACGTGAACAGATCATATGAGTAGTGGATTCAAATGCATTTGAAAAACAATGGCCAGTGACAATCATGTAAAGAGTTAATTTCGAGACCATAGTAAAGCGGCAATACTGAGAATGCCAAAACGTGAACAGATCATATGAGTAGTGGATTCAAATGCATTTGAAAAACAATGGCCAGTGACAATCTTATCAAGAGTTAATTTCGAGACCATAGTAAAACGGCAATACTACGAAAGTTAAGACGCAAACAGATTAAATGAGTAGTGGATTCAAATGCATTTGAAAAAAAGGAACCAATGACAATCTTATAAAGAGTTAATTTCGAGACCATGATAAAGCGGCAATACTGCGAATGACAAAACGTGAACAGATTAAATGAGTAGTGGATTCAAATGCATTTGATAAACAACGGCCAGTGACAATCATGTAAAGAGTTAATTTCGAGACCATAGTAAAGCGGCAATACTGCGAATGCCAGAACGTGAACAGATCATATGAGTAGTGGATTCAAATGCATTTGAAAAACAGTGGCCAGTGACAATCTTATGAAGAGTTAATTTCGAGACCATAGTAAAACGGCAATACTGCGAAAGTTAAGACGCAAACAGATTAAATGAGTAGTGGATTCAAATGCATTTGAAAAAAAAAAGAACCAATGACAATCTTATAAAGAGTTAATTTCGAGACCATGGTAAAGCGGCAATACTGCGAATGCCAAAACGTGAACAGATCATATGAGTAGTGGATTCAAATGCGTTTGAAAAACAATGGCCAGTGACAATCTTATGAAGAGTTAATTTCGAGACCATAGTAAAACGGCAATACTGCGAAAGTTAAGACGCAAGCAGATTAAATGAGTAGTGGATTCATGTGCATTTGAAGAAAAAAAAAGAGCCAGTGACAATATTATAAAGAGTTAATTTCGAGACCATAGTAAAACGACAATACTGCGAAAGTTAGGACGCAAACAGATTAAATGAGTAGTGGAACATTACAGATATCGTCAAATAAAAGCTTGTGGACAAGAGAAAAAGGCAAGGCGTAATCCTCATTTTTCACTCACTAAAAAGAGAATTTTTGAAAAGCTACTAAGATTTACATAATTGTCGCTTGTAAACTCCACCCTATTAGCTCTTCTTTAAAACCATCACATTAATAAAAATATTTCTCAATTAAACAAATTTTAAAATTGAAATTACCTTACCAATATACATGTTATCGAGTTTTGACAATTTATATAAAGTTAGAGAATGTAGCAATTTCCCAGATAGCATGCAACCGTACGACAAACGTTGTATTTTCATTTTCATTTGGCAAAGAAAGGTTTGGTTTATATCCGTTTCAAACTTAGTAAAAATATTAGTGTGTCAAGCTTATTTCATTAAAGATTGAATAAAGGCACGCAAAAAACTTCGCAAAAATGTCATCTCTTAGATTTTACACAAAATCTTGTTTTTCTTTTTTTTTCATTCTAGTTTTGACCAAGCTCTTAAATGAAAGTTTATTTTGTTATTTTTCGTTACGAAAACTTAATGATCAGGCCAACCTTCCCTTTTAAAGTGAAAAAGAGAATGTATAAAAACAGACGCAAATAAACCTTGCTTTGGTTATGGTCATAAAGTTTAAAATGCACCTTTACAAGGTGGGTTATCCTCGGTTTGAGGGCTCTTAGCACTCTTTATTTGCAAAAGATGAATAAGCCTTTAATGCAAAAGGTTTTCCTTGCCTTTTTTTTAAAGGCATATTCAATATCGATATGAATGAGTTATTTATACAAACTTAATGTGAACCTCATAGCGCGTAAACTAGCACAGTTAAATATAAAATTCTTTCACTGCATGAATTATTTGCTAACCACTTATAAGCCTAGTTGGGGTTTGTGAAAAAGGTTATTGCTGGCATTAAAATCAATCTTTCGCAGCTATCTGGGTTTTTTCAATCTTCCTTAACATGAGTTTATTTTTTAAAATTTATTTCTTAAAATATAATTAAAATACAGTTAATAAATTTTCTCTGGTGGGGTACACTAGTACCCGGAAATATAATACTTTGTCCAATTTGAATATTATAGGTCAATATTAAGGTGAATTATAGGACCATGTTGAAATACAGAAAAGTTACATCGAATTTCCTCATTTTAACACTATTCAACACACTATTGTATATATACATACATAGTAACCTATATTGCAACATTGTGTACCCCCTAATGATTGAACTTTTTTTATTTATTAAATTTATTCTTTATATCATAAAATGTAAAGTTATCTACAATTCACTCCCTATGTCGTTCCTGAATTCTATTAAATGTCTGAATCCGAAATAAATGCTTCAGTTAACAGTGCAGTCAGTAAATCGACCATTTGAAGTAAGGGAATCAATCATTGCCAATAATTACAGTTGAATTCACACAGTAACTGCTAGCTGTCTTGAATTTGCATAGCTCAAGTAATTGAAAGAGGTTCTAAAGCTGATATCCAGTATTGTGTGAAGATAAGAATGCATTTAATATGCTGAATTTAAGAACTATACTTTATTGTAAATAGTTGAATTTCAGTTTTGCTGTTAGGTATTGAATGGTAAAACAATACATAAAAATATTTCTATGATTATATTCCTTAATACATGTTTATTCTAAAATAAAAAAAAATTATAGCTTTACCAAAAAACATAAGTATTTTTTTTACATAACGCAAGTGACAAAATCCATACTGTAAAAAAATCTGTACATAAATAGAAATTTTCTGTAAATTTCGTACGTAAAATTTTCCTTACTTTAAAACCAAAGAAAGGTATTTTGATATTGCATCTTAATCTGTAGAAACACACATTTTTTCAGCAAGCAGATAACACCTGCAACCATTCATCAATATTTTGTACATATTTATCTAATTTTGAAGTCGACAAACTTTAATATCGAATGTAAAGACAATTTGATATTGCATCCAAATCTGTCAAAAAACACGTTTCTTTTGGAAAGTAGATTAAACCTGCAACCATTAATCAATATTTTATAAGTTAGATACATATTTATCTAGTTTTGAAGTCGACAAACTTTAGTATCGAATATAAAGGCATTTTGATATTGCATCTAAATCTGTCAAAACACACGTTTCTTCTGGAAAGTAGATAAAGCCTGCAACCATTCATCCATATTTTATATGTTAGGTACATATTTATCAAATTTTGAAGTCGACAAACTTTAATATCGAATATAAAGGCATTTTGATATTGCATCTAAATCTGTCAAAAGACACGTTTCTTTTGGAAAGTAGATAAAACCTGCAACCATTCATCCATATTTTATATGTTAGGTACATATTTATCTAGTTTTGAAGTCGACAAACTTTAGTATCGAATATAAAGGCATTTTGATATTGCATCTAAATCTGTAAAAAGGCACGTTTCTTTTGAAAAGTAGATAAAACCTGCAACCATTCATCCATATTTTATATGTTAGGTACATTACATATTTATCTAGCTTTGAAGTCGACAAACTTTAATATCGAATATAAAGGCATTTTGATATTGCTTCTAAATCTGTCAAAAGGCACGTTTCTTTTGAAAAGTAGACAAAACATGCAACCATTCATCAATATTTAATATGTTAGGCACATATTTATCTAGGTTTAAGTCGAGAAACTATCGAACCTAAAGGAATTTTGATATTGCATCTTAATCTGTCAAAAGGCACATTTTTCGGCAAACGGATAAAACCTGACACCATTCATCTATATTTTATGTGTTCGGTAGATATTTATCTAGTTTTTAAGTCATCAAACTTATCGAAGACAATTTGATATTGGTTAGTTTTACCACCAGAGCCAGTTTCTCTGGATGATTTGTAAAGACATACTCCATATATGCAACATGTTTCTGTATTTTCACTGGACCTGTTTGATACAATTGAATCGAAGCCATGAGTCTGAGGCTGCAACTATATAAAGCTCTTAAAATACGATGGTTTGAATGCACCTTTTTTCACAGTAGTTAGATCATCTGGCAAAAGACTTAAAGCTCCTTGGGTTGATACCAGCCGGTAGCAAACGAGCAACTTTTCTGCAACTCTAAATTTTGATGAGCGTCTACAATGAACACGCGACTCTACCGCTCCTCCACAGATTGAAACACTTCAATACATCGGCTTGTTCTACGAATAGCTTTGACACGACGAATACTGTCTTCCTGGTGACAGTAAATATTAAATCTTTTAACGTCAACTATATTCAGTAGAGCAGTAATCTGCTCTATTGAAGAAATCGATTACTTAAAATAAATTCTGTATGGTTTTGTTGCAAGAAATTTCAGTCAACATGTTTTTTTCTCTGTAGAATATTGATATTATCTGCAACTTAGTTCCCAGAAATTTTCTGTACACTGTTAGAAATTTCTCTGAAAAAATGGTTAAATAACAATTTATTGAATGGTTATTTTACTATATTTAATCAAAACAGTCAAATAACTATAAATAAAATGGTGATCAAACTGCTAAGTTTGAGAAAAACTGTTTATTAACTGATTTCATCTAATACGGTTAAACAACCAGAATTTTATCGCACTAACTAGTACCACCTAATGAAGCTACTTAGTTCTTTGCAGCTACGTACATATCGTTGTCGATCTGGCTTATCTGTCAATCTCATGACCGGCTGAACTGGAGTTTGAGTCCTAGTGTTGACACCACAATATTTCCTCCATTCCCTTCAGCACGTGAAGAATTCTGAGTGTCCGGCACTCTCCAATGCCCATTACCTTACGAAAAGCTGAGTTCTTATGTCTAGTAAAATAATTCTTTTTTTTTTTTACGTGTTTGAAAAATGCTAGTTGTAAATGGTTAAAAAACCGTATAGGTTTGTGTTCATAGCTTTACGACCATACTTTTTGTAAATGGTTTCGAAACCACAAAAGAAAAAAAGGTTCCTTACCGCAAACTTTACGATTAATCAGATAGGCAGACAGCTGCCAGTTATTTTAGCATAATTTTAGAATGAGAATTTTAACAGTGTAATATTTCTATATTTTAGCAATGCACAAAAAATTTATATCTGCTAACTGTACCCGTTTCGTGTATATGTGCTAACTGTACCTTAGATCGATTAAATGTTGGGATTGAGATTCAATTTACAACCATCTTGGAATTTTCAGTTTTATTATTTTTTTCGGTATTAAGTTTTATTAGGCCTAACAAAAATAAATAATTTTTTAAACGGCAATTCGGTGCCTATCTCCCTTAGTTTTTAAATTCAAATCTGAGAACTGTAAGCTTTTATTTTACTATTAAATTGATTGAAAACAATTACTCATCAATAATTAAAAAGGTGGCCTAAGGAATATTATTATTAGAGATTACGTAAACTTAAACTTTATTGATGTTTCATCCTGAGTGCAGAATTTTTTGCAAATCAAAGATTTAAAATAATGCAATAAAACTCGAAAAAGTTTACTTACGGGTTTTAAGTATCAGGTAAACGTGAGGAATCTTACTTAGGAATGAAGTATTAATGTTTGATACTTTTGGATGTTAACTCCTTTTCTACAAAATTATTGAATGAAAGAATTTCCAAGAGTCATATTTATTCATAATAAAGTGTTTATTCAGGCAATTACAAAGGATTTGAAGGCTGGCAAAATATTTTCTAAAGGAAAAACACCAAAGCTTAAAATATTCAAGAAATTCAGAATGAAACTTTCTACCGACGTGGAAAGATTCATTTGAAAATAAAACCGGGAGGATATTTTATTTTAATTTATTATGATTTCACCTATTGTAAAAATCATTAGGCAGTCCGTATGGAATTTGGGTATCCCGACTCAGATAAACAGACTTTCTCTTAGGGTCTGTCTGGTCTTCGTTAGCATACTCAGTAAATGAAACTTGAAACACTATCGAGTATGTGTACTACCAACTCTTTTGTCAAATTTCGATGAGTTACTTTACGTTTTCATTTAATTTTCAAAAGTATTGCAAAATACGAAACCTATAGAGATTAGAGATGGGATAGAATTCGTCGAGTAGTATGCCTTTCCTCTTTATTATGGTAATAAACCGGTAACATTAAAATCATAAAGGACATTTTTCCGCTTTCATTTAACTTCTAAAATCATTCCAATTCACGAAAGTTATAGAACACTGTAAAATATTAAAGTTCTTATTTCAGCATCAAGTATCGGTTCTACGGGTGCATTATCCGTAAAATCCATTTTACCATAAAATATAATTTTACGATAATATTTATTTAGTTAGAATGGTTCAATGATTTTACATTATTTATTACTGACAAAATTACGGCATATCGGATTTTTGTTCCTTCACATGTCTGGTAAAAATTGATTTTAAGGTAAAATTCATTCAAGATTTTTTTCCAGTGAAATATAATAGAATTAGCTTCAAAGCACAATTTACACTTTATAAATATATGTGTTTCAATTATGTGTACTGTACAAGAAATTCCTGTACTCATCTACTGTCTCATTAATTTTGAGCGGAATTTTATCATGTATATAACTCCTTAGATAAATACTTTTTTTTTAAATTCATGAAAGTTATGGTTGTTGTTGTTGTTCATTTACGTCGCACTAGAGCTGCACAATGGGCTATTGGCGATGGTCTGGGAAACATCCCTGAGGATGATCCGAAGACATGCCATCACAATTTTGATCCTCTGCAGAGGGGATGGCACCCCGGCTTCGGTAGCCCGACGACCTGCACGCGAAGTCGAACACTTTACGGTAGAACAGTTTAACGAGGGCCAATACCGCACACCCTCGGTCCCTACGCAGGCTGATCCAAGTGGTCACCCACCAGCACGCTGACCGCAGCCAGTGATGCTTGACTTCAATGATCTGCTGGGAACCGTGTCTTAACGATCAGTCCACTGCGGGACATGAAAGTTATGGAAATTAGAATTACGATACAATATCAGTCACATTATAGTTGAACCTTTCGATTTAAATATATTAAAATATTGAGTTGAGAAAGAAAAAATAACCTTGTTAGTTTCTATAGAAACTAACGAGACGAAGTTTGTTAACGAGGCGAAGTTTGAAAAACGAAACTCATATTTTTTTCTCACAAAATTGTTTTATAAAATGTCCGTTCATTAATAATATTTTTTTCCAAAACTATATATTTTTTCTTTTTATATTAATTTAATCATATCAATTTATTTTTTAATTATCATCGTCAATAGATTGTATAATTTAAGCAGCTTTTGATCAAATAGGGTTATTTGCTACTAGGCAATCTCAAACCAACTTTCAAGGTTAATGGCATCCTTTAAAAATTCGCTACTTAAAAGCATTAGTTTCTCATATAACTCTAATTTGTATTTTAATAATATACAACTCACATCTTGCCTCCGTTCGAAGATGAAACGCCCAAAGCAACCTTTTTTAAAATTTTTTTTTAGAAATTTCCACTTAAAATAAATTATGATTTGTTGTTTCACAAATATATAGTAATTTTTATCACTGGACTTTTGAATGCAAGGAACCTAATATTACAATTACTCTCCACCTCTTCCCTCTGTTATAAATGTAGTAGCAGACTGTGAATCTTTCATGCAGAATTTTTATTAAGGATATTTTTAATAGTTTTTCATTTTTGTTGTTGATTAAATTAGGACAAAAAATAAAAAAAAAGTATTACATTTAGGATTTTAATAATTTATGGTTATGAAATACTGCCTAAAACACAGTTGTCTATTTCTGTGTTAAAAATAAATTCTTCCAAACACGGCCAAACAATAATATTTCAAATTTGTTCTTATTTGCAGTTGTTTAAAACTGAGAAAAACAGTTATTCATCATTGAAATTTCCTTAATTTGCGAAGTCAATTTTTGATACATTTTTCGAAAATTAATGGAAAAAAAAACTTAAAATTACTTTTTTGAGTTTCATATTTTAGTACAAATATAATTCTGGTAATCTAACAAATTGTTTTAGTAACTAATTCTTTTGGAGGCTGTGGTAGCCTAGTGGTTAGTGAGTCGGACTCCCATCTGGAGGGGCTGTTGTTCAATCCTCGACTTCGCTAAGACCCACCGAATACATGCGATGTATGTGCTCATAAAATTTGTGGAGTAGGTTGCTCAGCAGTACTTTGGGCACAGGGATCTGGAAAAAATTTCCTTCCCCTTCAGATCTGTATCTCAATTAAGGAAGTGGCCTCAAAAACATTTGTTATGGCATGTCTTCGGATCATTCTCAGGAATGTTTCCTAGACTTGTCGCCAATAGCCCATTGTGCAGTTATAGAGTGACGTAAATATAATACCTCTCCCAGTAACAATTAAAATTAATTTTTATTATTAAATAATACCAAAATATATTTTTACTTGTAATTAGATAGTCAAAAAAATTATATAAAAGAGACACCGATGTCCCATTTGAGTCAAAGGGTTAAAGATAAATCTTAGATCATCGCTAAAAGCCCAATAGTGTAGCTCTACTGAAATTAACAACCAAAATCAAAAATAAGGTCTTAAATAAATGCTAATTTTTTTATATCAAGCATTTCATATGATTTAATTAGCTCTTCACTCTTGAAGGTAGTTATTAAAAACAAACTTTTTGTTCAAACTTAAGTTACTCTTAATTACCTACTTGGTTTTGAAAATACTTTTTTAACCACGAATTAATGGACGATTCCATAAATGCAAAATTAATTTCCTCTAATCTCAAACTCTTTCTCTAATTTTAGAATTC
This sequence comes from Parasteatoda tepidariorum, assembly GCF_043381705.1. NCBI lineage: Eukaryota > Metazoa > Arthropoda > Arachnida > Araneae > Theridiidae > Parasteatoda > Parasteatoda tepidariorum. The sequence goes on from NC_092213.1 coordinate 20,823,330, forward strand.
TCATTAGACAGTACGAGTTGAAGGCAAGAAGTAATGGTTGTTTCATGGCAGTAAACAGTAATTACAGGAGTTGATTGATTGTCTGGTTGCAAATAGTCAATTTACACACGCTGCTGGTCACTGAACCATTAACTTCTGCTGAGAGCAGTTGATGAAATGCTTTCTAGGATGCGATGTGAGTCTTAGATCTCCCTGGTATTGATTTTTGGTGTACCTTAGCATAAATGAGAAAATAATAACCTAATCTTCCTCTGTTATCAAAAATACTGCTGAATGTTTTTCTAAAGACAAAAGTTGTGAATGAATAATGAGTTGCGTTATTTCTTAACGTAAATACTAGTTAAATTTTCGTTTTCGAATGTAATGTTATTACATTTTAATTTTATTAAAAATAAAATTAATTTAAAAGTTTAAAAATTTAAAATTTTGAAATTTTTTTTGTAACTGAAAAATTTAGAAAAAAAAAGTTGTTGGATAAAATGAGGAATTTGAGGAAGTGTGGTCAGAACTACCAGAATATGGTAAAATTTACCGTGTTTCTGGCTCTAAGAGAACACCTACAAGCTTGCTAGTTTTTACCGAAGCACTTTGGTAAAGATTTCGTAAAATTAGCAATAAAATGCAATTTCATAATGTGTGATAAAATTTGGTAATTTTATAATGACGGGAAAATAATTTGGTAACCTTATTATGATAATTTTATCAAGAAGGTAGAGGAAAAAATTTTAACTGCAATTTTATGAAATTTGAGGAAACAGTTTTGCAATGCAAAAATAAATATTAGGGAGCTGTTAAGAAAATTAATAGTAATAGTTACTAGATAGATTTACGTTCGTATATATTAACTATTCATTAACCCTGTTTTAAAATTTTGCCAGACCCGGGTACTCGGTACACGGTGAAAGTTGAATCTTTTACCCGGCTGGTTCCAAGTATGGCAAAAAGCTCATTTGCACGCTTTTATTTAATATCAAACATAAATCACCGTAAACTGAAAATGTAATGAAGTGTTTCCAAATAATATTTTTGCTAACTTATTTAAAAATGAAAAGTTTTCTTTTAAACAAAACATATCATACATCATATACATAAAATGACGTTTATTACTCAAAAGCAAAAATTTTTTTCTTCATAAAATGAATTACTATTTATTAATTTTTCCAACAATAGGATTATCTTAGTAACCAAAACCATGATCTAGTAAGTATGAATTTAATTATATGCTTTTACACGTCATAAAAATTTATTTTACTGTATAAAAATACTCATCACAATCAAATTACAAAAAATTATATTACATTAAAATTTATTACAATACAATTTGTTTATGTTCATGCGTGATGAAATAATTAAGATTTCCTTTTTTAAAAATAAGTTTTAAAAAAAACCAACACTTTCTTAAATTTTAAAAAGGTTTAATTAAGAAAAAAGTATTCTAATTCTTATCATAAAAGAATATTATTTTTAGGTGCAATTGTAGTACTTTCTTAGAAATATATCGTAAGTATCATCAATTATTTCATCAGAACACAACTATACTATTATTTCAAGCAACTAATATTTAACATTTTCATAAATTATAGCAAAATTCACGTTTAAAAATGCATGGATGCTCGATTAAGTTTTAGAATGATTAAAAAAGAAACAGCAATAAGTGAACTCTTAAAAAAGATTTAAACATTTCTTTCAGTTCAAAGTTAATTCAGTCTTTTACATTATATTCTTTTTTAAAAAGTAGAACTTCTATAAAAACTAAAAACTGTCAAAATATTCTCCTATACATTATTCACGACACAATTTTATCCAAAATGTTGATTAACTACTTAATTCAATCTAAACACTGAATATTGATTTTTATTGAATGAAAAAAAAATTCTAGTTTTATAGAAACAGAAAAATGCCAAACTATTCTTCAGATATGTTTTAAGATACAGTTTTCTTTAAATTGTTGGTGAACTACATAATTAAAAGCCAAAGACTGATTAGTATTTCATTTTTGATGCTACGAAATACTTTTAATCTGATGGAAGCAGAGAAACTTTTATAATAATTATGCACTTATGTTATTTTTTTAAGACTCATTTAAGACTCAAACTAAATAATTCCCATCATGTAGTGAATATTTATTTATTTCAATCAATCAAAAACCTCCATTTTTATGCACTGTCAGACATTTTATAAAAAATTATGCTAAAATATCAATTTAACTAATATTTTACCACATCAATTTAACTAATATTTTACCATATCAATTTAACTAATATTTTACCATTATTAACCAATATTTTACCATATCCAAACCAAACACTCTAATTACTATACATAATATGGTATTCAAACTGTTAATTGTGAGAAAACCGTTTATTAACTGCTTTAAACTAGTACAGATATACAACCATGATTTTACACACCAACAACGTCTATCTGATGAAACCGCTTTGTTCCTTGCAGCTGGGTATATATAGCCGAGAAGGCTAAGCTGTCAGTTTTTTGAGTCCCAGCTCTGACACCACAATATTTCTTCCAGTCTCTTCACCATATGAACAATTTTTGATGTCCTGCACTCCCCAATTTGGCATCCTGGACTATTAAAATACAATTCTTTCATTCATACATAGATGGCAGCACCATAAAGCTGCTTGACACAAAAAGTCTATTATTTCCGATCTTTCCAATGGGTGAAACAAGGATCCAAGGTAATTAAACATCATTCCACAATTCATTAGATGAAACACAACTTAACTTTAATTTAATCGGAAACATGGAAATCCTTACAATTTATACGATACCCATTATCTCATAAAAAGCCGGGATCTAATGTAAGTTCAGTTAAATTTTTTTTTCCGGTTTTGAAACCCTACTAGGTGTAAATGGTTAACAAAAACCCTATAACTTTGTATTTATGTTTTTTTTGAAGCCATGCTAAGTGTAAACGGTTTTAAATTCGTTAAGGTAAAAAGTGTTCTTTACCTCAAACTTCACGGTTTATAATTGCTTATAATAAATTGCTAGCAATCTACATAAATTCAACCAAAAATTGAATACTGATGTCCTTTTTTTCTTCTTTTTTTTGTTAAAGATTTCTGTTTTAAAGAATCAAAGTTATTGTTAAATTATACTCAATGTAAAATATTGTTTGCTTGAAACTCAATTTTGAATAACTTGTTCGCAAACTACATAAATACTGTCAAAACTACTGCCCCAATAACTCCGCTAATTCTCTCTAAACTAATGTGCTTGAAATGTACCGAAATAGATTTCTGTCTTTCTCAATCTACTGATAATATAAGCCCAGAGTAAATTCTTGGCAACAAATAATGACGTTCCACCATTGTTATGCTGTTATTAGTATCTTTGATAAATTATGCAGAAAAGCACTTGAAAGCTGGAAACCAATTTAAGAAAAGCATTGACATTTAGAAATTAATTAATCGTAAGTCTAAAAACAATTGTTTTAATTTTGTCATAATAGTATTTATAGAGATATTCCAACTGAATTGCTTGGTTTTGTAAATTCAACAGATATAATAATTTTTAGAGTACTGCATTTTAAATTTCTATTTCAATAGCTCTGCGTTTATATTTTTTATTTTATTCATGTTATTAAGTGCGATATATTGAATTTACCATTTTAAGATAGTTTTGCGAATAAAGATATGAATATATGAATCAAAAAGATTTAGATATAATGTTGCATGTTTCTATTTCTTTGGCTCCTAATGGTTGCATGTTTTTACAAATTTAATAGAAATAATGGTTTTTAGCGTAATACACTTTTAATCTCTATTTTAATAGCTTTGAGTTCAGATTTTTGTATTTTATTGATATTAATAATCGCGATAACATTTAATTTACAAATTTAAGATAGTTTTGGAAATAAAGATATAATTTGAATATAGCAAGATAATATTCTTGGGAGACTTTCTTGGTAAGGAGAGAAAAAGGGGAAGACCAAGATTTACTTGGTAGCGACAAATAATGGCGGTTTTTTAAAGAGAGAAATTTAAGTGATTACAGAAAGTCAACTCCTAAGTGAAAAACAGAGAGCATGGAGAGATAGGCTGGATGCGCCAAACGGTGTGAGGAGTTTAAAGGAAGATATATGTATGGGATTTACATATAAATGTATATATTTGTGTAAACATAAGTTCTTCATTATTTAAATTTAATTATTTGTTCATGTTTAGTTTAAAAGCTTTAAAATCTAACGTTGTGAGAGGTCATTTTGATTATATTTAAAAAGTTACATAAACTAACAGATTTTTAAATTAGGTTTGGGAAATGCATTCAATATTTATCTTAAAATATGATCTGAATAGCTATAAACATGGGCTCTCAATCTGTAGGATGTAAAGCCTTCCAAAAAAAAATTCTCGAGAAATTTTTTTTATTATTATTTAAATTTAAAACTTATTTGTGGCTGGGTGGCGCAGTTGGTTTGTCGTCGGCCCTCTGAGCCCAAGCCTGCGGGTTCGATCCCCGGCCCAGACACCGGATTTTCGGGATGCGGAAAATCCTCAGCGGTCATGTCGCATGATTATGCGGCATGTAAAAGATCCCCGGAGTGCCTTATTGGCTCTTGGCAACTTGGCCTAGTGCACTTTAGCAACTGAATAGAGTCTTGGTGCTGTCATCTAGTGTGGCAGAAACTAGTCGTCCAAATTAACATGGCCAACGGTATCTCACCCATTATGGTGGTCCTGAAAGAGTGGATACCATATCTGGAGAACGCACTAGGCCTGCTCATCGGGAAGACTGATTGTGCAGCTCATAGGAAATTAAAAAGAAAGTATATCCTTTTGATATAGTTTGAGTTAAGCATATGGTAAAAAAAGAATTTCAATGCAATAATGAACTCGATTATTTTTAAAGCAAATCTTTTCATAGATACTCCTTGAACATTTGTTTATAAAATAATTGATTGTTTTGATATTACATTTGTTGCACTATGCACAATGAGATATCTGAAATAACAATGTTTATTTTCAAATATATCGCGGTTACACACCACTATTTTAAACATTTCAGCCGTACTTTATAGCAAAAAAGTTTTGAAATCCTTATACTGTTGCAACTTCAATATTTTTATAAGTTGAACCCTATTTTATATTTCTTAAAGTTGATGACACGATATTATGGTTTAACATAGTGTGAAACCAGAAAAAATTGTAATATTTGCAGCCATTTGTTATCGTATTTCTTTCTAAGGTACCGATATTATGGCTCAATCTTGAGCTGATTGCAGCTTAGAAATAAAGTCCATCTTTCTGACGCATCTGGTCTAAATTTGGATATTGTAAAGGATTGTTAATTAACATTCTGCTCATTAACCAAACGCAAAAATTGTAAGCGATAGGTCATATGGGTTTGCAGTTGGAATAACTTCGGGAAAATTTTTTAAATTTTCTATCCTATATAAAGTTATCAATAAATTGTTTCATAGAAGAAAGAGAGCCAGAAACTTCTCCGTAAGAATTCTTTGATAAAATTTAAGTGCTGAATGGCAATGACATTTCCGTTAAAATGAAAACATAATTATGATTAATAAAACCAAAATATACGGCACATAAACCGTTAATTTAATATTTTTTTCTGTTCATATGGCAGCTGCTTGCCAGTAAATTGGGCTTTCAAACTTTTACCTCTTATAACCACATATTTATTTAAAAAATACTAAATGGAAAGTTTATTTTACCGAATAAATTAATTTTATGCCATGCTCTAATGCATCATGATAAAATTATCAAATTTTATAACTTTTTCTGAAGCGTACTGCATATTATAAAACAATATTTTGTTGTTAATTTTACCAAAATCATTACCAAAACGTTTCGATAAAAATTAACGATCTATTTAATGTTCCCATAAAGCCAGAAACATTGTAAATTTTACCGAATTCCAATAATTTTAAACATCCTTTTTTCAGTGCAGAATCAAGTAAAGTATTTCGCATTCAGTTACATTTTAGTAACTGTGCTGAATTAGAAAATTTTTTACTTAAATGAGTTTTTCCTTAGTTAAAAAAATAAGTTCTGTTTTGAAATTTACAGATATTGCATCAAGAAAAAAAAATTAACAACATTTGAAAAAAATAATAAGAATTATGCGTTGAAATCAATAAAAAAATTTTTTTTTTCTAAATTGTTGCAACGTTTGTTTATATTTCTTATGCAAAGTATAGATGAAAAAAAGCATCGAAATATTATTTTTTGTCATTTATGAAGGTTGCATTTTTAGTTTAAAAATTAAAGAAAACGTATTTTTAAACAAATGAATTTTAGTTTTATTATAACTTTATATGAAATAGACACAAAAAATATTAACATATCTCTATATATGTTTTGTGAAAAAAATATAACAACATTAAAATGTAGTAAATAGGAAAGATATAGTTAAAAGTAAATGAAAAATAAAGAAATTTAAAGTATAAAACAACAAACGCATTTTCCCTCTTCTTCAATAACAAGAAAAAACTAGTCTTTGGAACAATATTTATCTTAAGACACCTTCATTTATTCAAAACTATCAATCCTAAATCATTTTGTTTAACTAGAATACGACAAATAAATAGAGCGGTGAATGTATGTCTGATAAAATTTATTACGGCATTCCTGAAAAGTTTTTGTATTTCTTCGTATAATTTGTTTCTTCTCAAACTGAAAATGCTTAAAAATATTTATGAAATCTTTCAAAAGAAAATAATCATTGGCAGGGAAAGTAATTACAGTTTCCTTGCTTGACTTTATGCCTTAAAACATTAAAAAAAATACAAAATATTTTTAACATGATAATAAATATCTTTTCTTGAAATATTTGTTGATGTATTTTATTTGAATTTTAAATAAACATAAATATACATATAATATTTCTTTAATGCTACATAATAACTTATTTGGTTTAGATATGTAACTGTAATTCGAAATTGATTTAATGTATTTAATGTATCAATTTAGATTTAATGTAAAAAACTTTAAAGAAATATTTATTTGTGTTACTTTATTTCATACCCTTAAAAATCTATAAGAAAACATATTTCTTGCAATCAAAACGATCTGAATAGCTTTTAACAGTTTTAAATTATAACTTAAAAGTCAACCTTTTTCGAATGTAGCGAAACAGCGTGAATATAGTACAAAAAATATGTATTTAGATGATCACATTTATAGTTTTGATTCAATAAACAAGAATCTTCTTCAAAGTTTTAATTGAAAATTGAGAAAGCTTCTTTTTTAGTGATCTGAAACTATAATATGTACAGTGCTCAAAAATCCAACCTGAATAACTTTTCATCTTAAGAATTTGAGCGACATCGGTAGAATAGTTTCAGACAAATCGAATTTCAAAAAAGCCGTTTGTTTAAAATTCAATTTTTCAGAAACTATTCGACCAATTTTATTCGAATTTTTCATTCTGCTATTTAAAATTACATACTTTTAAATAATGCAAAATATCAACTTAAATCTTTTTGAATGTTATTAAATAAATTAATAAAAAATAGGAAATAAATATTAAAAACTATTTTTTGCTATTATAATCTCTGGATAAACAACTTTTACAATTGTGTGATTTTTTTTCTTCAAATGGCTTGAAAAGTTCTCGAGATATAGCGACATAAGTAGTAAAATTGAAATTAAGGGCTCTAGACTTCGGACCGCTCTCCTGACCTAACTACTGGAACTGTATTTACTAGATGGCGACTACCCCACAAACTTAAGGGTAAAAAATACATTTAGAAAGTACAATTTATTGTCAGAGTTCGTAACTTAAAATATAGTCTGCAGAAAGTAGCATATTTGAGGTCACCTGCGTAAAACATCAATTACAAGAACAAAAATAATTCATGGTTGTTCTTTTTTTTTTGTTGAGAAATTTTCATTTCCGTGCCCTTTGTTTATGCTTGATTCACGTTCATTAGATTTATTCATAAACAGTATAAAGAATGCGCTATATACATTTGGATATCCCCTCTTTGTGCATTAAAGGATGCTTTGAATAGAATACTAAACTCGTTTTGTTTAGTTCGTTTGATCTGTGCAATTTGTTTACTTCTACATTAAATCGTTCGTCTCCGTTGATGGCGCATTTTCATTGGTCAGAAAAATCCCATGAATTGATTCAGTGTTTTCACTTAAGGCTGTTTTTCAAAAGCTCCGTCGTAAGATAAAATGATGCTTTTTTGCGAATGATATGCTATTTTTATAACTGCTGTTACTCATGATTGTTAGGTCAAGTTTTGTGAAAAAGCCAGAGCAGAGAGAATGGGAATTCGAGTTCTAGCGTTGATATCACCAAATTTCTCCGTTTCTTTCAACATTTGAAGAGCTCCCAGTGTCCCACAGAATCCAATTTGTGACCCTTCACTTTCAGACTGTATAGTTGGTCAGACTGTATAGTTGGTCAGACCTTTTAGTATCGAAATCATACGGGTGCATAACTCAAAAAAGTCCAGATTACTTGCGATTGCTGAAACAACCAGATAAACTAATTAAACCTTATTCCACTGTTCATTTATGATACACAACTCAGCTGTAACCTAACTCCAATGCCCATAACTTAAAGAGATGTCTAACTCCAACGTTCAGTTAAATGTTTTTAAGGTTTTGAAACCATGCTAGTTGTAAATGGTTAAAAAACCGTATAGTTTTGCAGTCATGTTTTTTTCTTAATTATATTATTTGTAATTAGCTTCAAAACCATAACGATAAAAAATATTCTATCGTACATCGTATCGTATCGTTTAGTGAACATATGCAATTAAAATAATGAAAGCAAAAGTTTAAAAAAATGTTAGAAATTAACTTTTCTGTCTATTAATTAATAATCTTTCTTAAAGAGTTTTTTTTTAACTGGAATATAAAAAAACTAAAAAAAAGCTGTAGAATAAAATTGTAATGGTAATCAAGCAAACTTCCTTACATTTAAATTTTAATCCTAATGAAACCAGGGCTAAATTTACTGAACTAGATATGATTTATTACAACGAAACATATTAAATTCGTTTGACTAAATACAATTTATATGTAATATTCTGTTAATCACTAAGAACAAGAAATTTTGCTCAAATTACCATACTGGTAATGATTATAAAGGTAATGAGATTTCTCGTTAAAAAAAACAACAACATATTTCTGATAATAAAAACCGAAATGAACGGTATTTAAATCATTCCATTTTTAATCTTTCCATTCATATGGTAACAGTTTACTGAAAATTTCAGTTTTTAAAATTATAATTCATATTACTACACATTTATATAATACGAAACTGAAAAGTAAAATTAAACCAAATAAATGGTTTTTATACAGCACTCTAACACATCATAGTGAAAGCATAAAATTTTACCACTTTTAAAAACTTTCATCGCATATTATAAATTTATATTTTATTGCTAAATTTTCCAAAATCAAAATCAAAGCGCTTTGGTAAAAATTACCGAGATTTTCGGTGTTCCCATAGAGCAAGAAACACTGTAAATTTTACCATATTCTAGTAGTTTTCACTAAACTATTTTCTTAAGAAAAAAAAGTTGTTGTAGCAAACATGGTGATTAGTAAGCAAAGCGAGCAGGTGCCAGCGAACTTAATAAACTCTAAATATATAAATTTATAAAATTTAAATCTTCAAAAAATCCAACCAATTTAACGTTAGCATGCTTAATAACTTTTGATTATGATTCCCTGCTACTTTAGTTTCTTCAGTTTTCGTTTTCTATCTCTCAAATTTAACACAACTTAGTTTGCTAAATACCAACACTTCGATTTCAAATATTTTCTAAAATAATGCATGTTAAATAAAGAGCCTCAACATCAAAAGAACGTGTTATGGCCCTAATATAAATTAGAATATTTTTCATCCTAGAAAAGACAAATAGCCACTAATGGTCTTTGTACAACTGGATCACAATTTTCATAATCGGCTGAATTGTTTGAAAACATTTAAAGCACTTAACGACTAATTGGCAAGAACGGTTTATGTCCATGCAAACTAATTCTGGGAAAAAACGAATTTGAAGGCAGACATGAATATTTTCCCACAGAACGTTTCATCTTCACTGTGTCAAAACTCTCGGGGAGAGCTAATTTTTCGCGTTATTATTTAAACTTGTCAGTGCTCATAATACAACAATTGTCAATTGTCCTTTTTGTGAAAAATAAACAAAAACAGTTCTACCACTTTTAGTTATATATATGTTATATTTTCATACATTTTAATCAAGCAAACGATATTCCCTACAGATTATTCCATACTAAGACATCAGCAACGATTTCTGGAAATTCTTCAGTCCATGAAATAAATAATTCTTCACTTTTTTTCTCCCGTAAGGGGTACATCAGCTCTATTAATAACGACGAAGTTTCATTTTTTCTGTAACGTGTTTAGAAAACTTCTCATAAAAAAAAACAGCTGCCTGAAAATCAAATTCACTCTCAGAAGTTTCAAAATTTACGTATGATTCCTGGGCAAAAAATATCGTTGACATCGTCGACTTGTTGTTCTACTTCTTATTGTTGCAAATGCTATCCGGATTTTTTCAGTAATCTTACCATGCTCATTTATTTTTATAGACATTTATTTTTATAGAATTCTTCAGAATCATTTCCTTTTTTTCTGTGCATTAACCGCATTATCATTTTACCAAATTTCGTTTGATAGTATTTAAACCGGCTAAAAGAAAACCTACCTATTGTTAGCTCCAAACTTATTTTAATTATAAAAGTAAGCGATTAATTTTACAAAATTCAGTACGACCATTTCTCCTTTTATTTTAACTTGGATTAAATTGGAAGTTTTATTTCTTCTGTAACGAGTTTAAAAACATTTTTCTCCTCAAAAAACAGCTGCCAGAAAAAAAGCCTCTCTCAGAAATTGCTATTAATTCTAAACTTGTTTTAATAGTTAAAGCTCGTAATTAATTTTATCGAATTCAGTACGACCTTTTCTCCTTTCACCTTAGCTTGGATTAACTTGGAAGTTTTATTTTTTCTGTAACCAGTTTACAAAACTTCTTCTCATCAAAAGGCAGCTTCTTTTTTTTCCTGTGTATTAACCAGATTAACATTTAACCAAATTTCGTTTGGAAAACCAGATAAAAAAAACCTACTTATTATTAGTTCTAATCTTGCTTTAATAGTCAAAGTACGCAATTACTTTTACAGTAGTCAGTACGACAATTTCCCTCTTTACCTTAATTAGCATTAATATTACATTTGGACCTATATAGTCCAAATAAATGTAATTCTACTTATTAGTGCTAAATTCATTTTACCAGTAAAAGTGCTGCATTTATATTTTTAGGATTATTTGACATCGTGTCTTCTCTCTAGAAATTATTATAGTAAATTCTATACCGGATTAACAATTAAGTATTTGGTAAGACGGGATTACCATGCTTGATCTAGGCCGTCTAAGAAAAATATACAGAACTTATCTATAAAGAAATGAAAACATAGATGGACGAAAAAAAAGATCAAGACGAAAATTTAATTTTTAGAACATAAAGCAATGTTTGAGAAGAGCAGGAAGTAAATTTAATATCAAATTACTTTTCTTTCTACCACAAAAGTGTGAAATATAAGAAACATTATTCGAGGCACGTTCCATTTTCATCAAAACCGAAAGAAACGTGTTCTTTTCAGTTTTTCTTCAGCTTCAAAAAGTATCGATAAATATTTCGCCCTAAGAGACATTAAATAATAATGATAAGAAATTTTTTTTCTATTTATATCACGTTATNGGCAAAATTAAAATTCCTAGTGCACTTTAGCAACTGAATAGAGTCTTGATGCTGTCATCTAGTGTGACAGAATCCAGACGTCCAAATTAACATGGCCAACGGTATCTCACCCATTATGGTGGTCCTGAAAGAGTGGATGCCACTTCTGGAGAACGCACTAGGCCTGCTCATCGGGAAGACAGATTGTGCAGCTCATAGGAAATTTTAAAAAAAAATTAATCCTTTTGATATAGTTTGAATTAAGCATATGGTAAAAAAAGAATTTTAATGCAGTAATTAACTCGATTATTTTTAAAGCAATTCTTTTCATAGATAATCCTTGAACATTTGTTTATAAAATGATTGATCGTCCTGATATTACATTTGTTGCACTGTGCACAGTGAGATATCTGAAATAACAATGTTAATTTTCAAATATATCGTGGCTACACACCACTATTTTAAACATCTCAGTCGTACTTTATAGCAAAAAAGTTTTAGAATCCTTATACTGTTGCAACTTCAACATTTTTTATAAGTTGTACCCTATTTTATATTTCTTAAACTTGATTACACGATATTATGGCTTAACATTGTGTGAAACCCGAAAAAATTGTAATATTTGCAGCGATTTGTTATCGTATTTTGGTCTAAGGTACCGATATTATGGCTCAATCTTGAACTGATTGCAGCTTAGAAGTCCTTCTTTCTGACGCATTTGGTCTAAATTTGGATATTGCAGAGGATTGTTAATTAACATTCTGCTCATTGATCAAACACAAAAATTATAAGCGATAGGTCATGTGGGTTTGCAGTTGGAATAACTTCGGGAAAATTTTCTACATTTTTTATCCTATATAAAGTAATCATTATATTGTTTCATAGAAGAAAGAGAGCCAGAAACTTCTCCATAAGAATGTTTTGATAAAATTTAAGAGCTGAATGGCAATGACATTTCCGTTAAAATTAAAACATAATTATGGTTAATAAAGCCAAAATATACGGCACTAGTTTAGTAATTTTTCTGTTCATATGGCAACGACTTACCAGAGATTTGGGCTTTCAAACTTTTACTTCGAATTAAAACATATTTATTAAAAAAATGCTGAACGGAAAGTTAATTTTAAAGAATAAATTGCTTTTATGCCATACTCTCTGCTCTTATCTAATGCATCATGATAAAATTACCAAATTTTACCACTTTTTCCGAATCGAATTACATATTATAAAACCAAATTTTGTTATTAATTTTACCAAAATCATTACCAGAACGTTTCGATAAAAATTAACGATCTATTTAATGTTTTCATAGAGCCAGAAACATTGTAAATTTTACCGTATTTTGATAATTTTGGACATTCTTTTTTCAGTGTACAATCAAGTAAAGCATTTCTCATTCTGTTACATTTTAGTAACTGTGCTGAATTAGAAAACTTTTAGTTAAATTAGTTATTCCTTAGTCAAAAAAATAAGTTCTGTTTAGGAATTTACTGATATTGTATCAAGGAAAGATAATTAACAACATTTAAAAAGATAAGAAGAATTGTGCGTTGAAATCAATAAAAAATCTTTTTTTAAAATGTTGTAACGTTTGTTTATATTTCTTATGCAAAGTATAGATGAAAAAAAACATTAAAATATTATTTTTTGTCATTTAGGAAGGATGCATTTTTAGTTTAAAAATTAAAATAAAGCATATTTTTAAGCAAGTCAATTTCAGTTTTATTATAACTTTACTTGGAAAAAAATTATAACTTATAACTTTATTATAACTTTGTGAAAAAATATAACAACACTAAAATGTAGTAAATAGGAAAGATATAGTTAAAATAAATTAAAAATAAAGAAATTTAAAGTATAAAACAGCAAACGCATTTTCCCTCTTCTTCAATAACGAGAAAAAACTAGTCTTTGGAACAATATTTTTCTTAAGACACCTTCATTTATTCAAAACTATCAATCCTAAATCTTTTTGTTTAAGTAGAATACGACAAATAAATAGAGTGTCGAATGTGTGTCTGATAAAATTTATTACGGCATTCCTAAAAAGTTTTCGTATTTCTTCGTATAATTTGTTTCTTCTCAAATTGAAAATGCGTAAAAATATTTATGAAATCTTTCAGAAGAAAATAATCATTGGCAGGGAAAGTAATTACAGTTTCCTTGCTTGACTTTATGCCTTAAAACATAAAAAAAAATACAAAATATTTTTAACATGATAATAAATATCTTTTCACGAAATATTTGAATTTTATTTGAATTTTATTTGAATTTTAAATAAACATAAATATACAAATAATATTTCTTTAATGCAACATAGTAACTTATTTGGTTCAAAAAGATACGTAACTGTGATTCGAAATTGATTTAATATATTTAATGCGTCAATTCAGATTTAATGTAAAAAAGTTTAAAGAAATATTTATTTGTGTTATTTCATTTCGTTCCTTTAAAAATCTATAAGAAAACATACTTTTTGCGATCAAAACGATCTGAATAGCTTTTAACAGTTTTAAATTATAACTTAAAAATCAACCTTTTCGAATATAGCGAAGCAGCGTGAATACAGTACAAAAAATATGTATTTTGATGATCATATTTATAGTTTCGTATCAATAAACGTATTTATAGTTTCGATTCTTCTTCAAGGTTTTAACTGTATTTTATGATTGTAAATTGAGAAAGTTTCTTGTTCAGACAATTGAAACTATAATATGTACAGTGGTGAAAAATCCAGCTTGAATAACGTTTGATCGTAAGAACTTGAGCGACATCGGTAGAATAGTTCCAGACAAATCGAATTTCAAAAAAGTCGTTTGTTTAAAATTCAATTTCTCAGAAACTATTCGACCAATTTTATTCGAATTTTCCATTCTGCCATTTAAAATTGCATACTTTTAAATAATTTAAAATATCAACTTAAATTTTTTTGAATGTTATTAAATAAAATAATAAAAAATAAGAAATGAATATTAAAAACTATTTTTTGCTTTAACTATCTTTGAAAAGTTCACGAGATATAACGACATAGCGGCATAAGAAGTAAAATTAAAATTAAAATTAAGGGCTCTAGACTTCGGACCGCTCGCCTGATCAAACTATTGGAACTGTATTTACTAGATGGCGGCTACCCCACAAACTTAAGGGTAAAAAATACATTTAGAAAGTACAATTTATTGTCTGAGTACATAACTAAAAATATAGTACGCGGAAAGTAGCATATTTGAGATCACCTCAGTAAACCATTAAGTTTGAGTACTACTGCGTGAAACTTCAATTATAAGAACAAAAATTATTCAGGATTGTTCTTTTTTTTGAGAAATTTTCATTTCCGTGCCCTTGTTTATGCTTGATTCACGTTGATTTGATTTATTCATAAACAGTATAAAGAATGCGCTATATGTATTTGGATATCCCCTCTTTGCGCATTAAATGATGTTGTGAATAGAATACTAAATCTGCTTTGTTTAGTTTGTTTGATCTGTACAATTTGCTTACTTCTACATCAAATCGTTCGTCTCCGTTGATGGCGCATTTTCATTGGTCAGAAAAATCCCATAAATTGATCCAGTGTTTTAACTTAAGGCTGTTTTTCGAAATCTTCGTCGTAAGATCAAATTATTCTTTTTTGCGAATAATAGGCTATTTTTATAACTGTTGTTACTAATGATTGTTAGGTCAAGTTTTGTCTATCTAAAGCCAGAGCAGAGAGAATGGGAATTCGAGTCCTAGCGTTGATATCATAAAATTTCTCATTTTTTTTCAACACATGAAGAGCTCCGAATATCCTGCAGAACCCAATTTGTGACCCTGCACTTTCAGACTGAATAGTTGGTAACACCATAAGAGTGTATAACTCAAAAAAGTCCAGATTACATATCAGATTACTTGTAAACTAATTAAACGTTATTCCACTGTTCAATTCCTAATACACAACTCAGCTGCAACCTAACTCCAATGCCCATTGCTTAAAGAGAAGTCTAACTCCAACGTCCTGTTAAATGTTCTTATGGTTTTGAAACCATGCTAGTTGTAAATGGTTAAAAAACCGTATAGTTTTCCAGTCATGGTTTTTTTAATTATATTATTTGTAATTAGCTTGAAAGCCATAACGATAAAAATTTTTCTATCGTACATCTTATTGCTTAGTAAACATATGCCCAATAGCCCATTGTGCAGCTCTAGTGCGACGTAAATGAACAACAACAACAGCAACAGTAAACATATGCAATTAAAATAATGAAAGCAAAAGTTTGAAAAAATGTTAGAAACTAAGTTTTTTGTCTATTAATTAATAATCTTCTTTAAAGACTTTTTTTTTAAACTGGAATATAAAAAAACTAAAAGAAAAAGCTGTAGAATAAAATTGTATTTGGTAATCAAGTTAACTTCTTTATGTTTAAATTTTAATCCTAATAAAACAAGGGTTAAATTTACTGAACTAGATATGATTTATTATAACGAAACCTATTAAATTCGCCTAACTAAATACAACTTATATGTAATATTCTGTTAATCACTAAGAACAAGAAATTTTGTTCAAATTACCATACTGGTAATGATTATAAAGGTAATGAGATTTTTGGTTAAAAAAACAACAACATATTTCTGATAATAAAAACAAATATGAACGGTATTTAAATCATTCCTTTTGTAATTTTTCCCTTCATATGGTAACGGTTTACCGAAAATTTTGGATTTTGAAATTATAATTCCTATTACCACACATTTGCATAATGCGGAACTGAAACGCAAAATTAAACCAAAAAATGGTTTTTATACCGAGCTCTAACACACCATAATGAAATCATAAAATTTTACCATTTTTAAAAAATGTCATTGCATATTTTAAATTTATATTTTATTGTTAAATTTTCCAAAATCAATATCAAAGCGCTTTGGTGAAAATTACCGAGATTTTTGGTGTTCCCATAGAGCAAGAAACAATGTAAATTTTATCATATTCTGGTAGTTTTGTCTAAACTATTTTCTCAGTATGCCAAGAAAAAAAAATTGTAACAAACATGGTTATTTAGTAAGCAAAGCGAGCAGGCTCCAGCGAACTTAATAAACTCTAATTATATAAATTTATAAAGTTTAAATCTTCAAAAAATCCTACCAATTTAACGCTAACATGCTTAATAACTTCTGATTATGATTCCCTGCCACTTTAGTTTTCGTTTTCTATCTTTCAAATTTAACACAACTTAGTTTGCTAAATACCAACACTTCGATTTCAAATATTTTCTAAAATAATGCATGTTAAATAAAGAGCCTCAACATCAAAAGAACGTGTTATGGCCCTAATATAAATAAGAATATTTTTCATCCTAGAAAAGACAAATAGCCACTAATGGTCTTTGTACAACTGGATCACAATTTTCATAATTGGCTGAATTGTTTTAAAATATTTAAAGCACATGACAACTAATTGGCAAGAACGGTTTATGTCCATGTAAACTAATTCTGGGAAAAAACGAATTTGAAGGCAGACATGAATATTTTTCCACAGAACGTTTCATCTTCACTGTGTCAAAACTCTCGGGGAGAGCTAAGTTTTCGCGTTATTATTTAAACTTGTCAGTGCTCATAATACAACAATTGTCAATTGTCCTTTTTGTGAAAAATAAACAAAAAAAGTTCCACCACTTTTAGTTATATATGTTATCTTTTCATACATTTTAATCAAGCAAACGATATTCCCTACAGATTATTCCATACTAAGACATCAGCAACGATTTCTGGAAATTCTTCAGTCCATGAAATAAATAATTCTTCACTTTTTTTCTCCCGTAAGGGGTACATCAGCTCTATTAATAACGACTAAGTTTCATTTTTTCTGTAACGTGTTTAGAAAACTTCTCATAAAAAAAAACAGCTGCCTGAAAATCAAATTCACTCTCAGAAGTTTCAAAATTTACGTATGATTCCTGGGCAAAAAATATCGTTGACATCGTCGACTTGTTGTTCTACTTCTTATTGTTGCAAATGCTATCCGGATTTTTTCAGTAATCTTACCATGCTCATTTATTTTTATAGACATTTATTTTTATAGAATTCTTCAGAATCATTTCCTTTTTTTCTGTGCATTAACCGCATTATCATTTTACCAAATTTCGTTTGATAGTATTTAAACCGGCTAAAAGAAAACCTACCTATTGTTAGCTCCAAACTTATTTTAATTATAAAAGTAAGCGATTAATTTTACAAAATTCAGTACGACCATTTCTCCTTTTATTTTAACTTGGATTAAATTGGAAGTTTTATTTCTTCTGTAACGAGTTTAAAAACATTTTTCTCCTCAAAAAACAGCTGCCAGAAAAAAAGCCTCTCTCAGAAATTGCTATTATTTCTAAACTTGTTTTAATAGTTAAAGCTCGTAATTAATTTTATCGAATTCAGTACGACCTTTTCTCCTTTCACCTTAACTTGGATTAACTTGGAAGTTTTATTTTTTCTGTAACCAGTTTACAAAACTTCTTCTCATCAAAAGGCAGCTTCTTTTTTTTCCTGTGTATTAACCAGATTAACATTTAACCAAATTTCGTTTGGAAAACCAGATAAAAAAACCCTACTTATTGTTAGTTCTAAGCTTGCTTTAATAGTCAAAGTACGCGATTACTTTTACAGTAGTCAGTACGACAATTTCTCTCTTTACCTTAATTAGCATTAATATTACATTTGGACCTATATAGTCCAAATAAATGTAATTCTACTTATTAGTGCTAAATTCATTTTACCAGTAAAAGTGCTGCATTTATATTTTTAGGATTATTTGACATCGTGTCTTCTCTCTAGAAATTATTATAGTAAATTCTATACCGGATTAACAATTAAGTATTTGGTAAGACGGGATTACCATGCTTGATCTAGGCCGTCTAAGAAAAATATACAGAACTTATCTATAAAGAAATGAAAACATAGATGGACGAAAAAAAAGATCAAGACGAAAATTTAATTTTTAGAACATAAAGCAATGTTTGAGAAGAGCAGGAAGTAAATTTAATATCAAATTACTTTTCTTTCTACCACAAAAGTGTGAAATATAAGAAACATTATTCGAGGCACGTTCCATTTTCATCAAAACCGAAAGAAACGTGTTCTTTTCAGTTTTTCTTCAGCTTCAAAAAGTATCGATAAATATTTCGCCCTAAGAGACATTAAATAATAATGATAAGAAATTTTTTTTCTATTTATATCACGTTATATATTACGGCTATTTTAGTAGATACTTTATTTGTTATGGAGTTCTCAATATAAAAATGGCATTAAATTCATCTTTAAGCCTTTTATGTGGGTATCGGGTTAATTTTTCTATTGTTAGTTGCACTGAGTACTCTAAATATATATATATATATAAAAAAGCTTATTTTATCTTAAAATTTTCTACCATTGTTGGTTACACTGAGTACTATAAATGTATAAAAAATATAACTTATTTCACTTTCAAAAATTTTATTTTAAAATTTCTCATGAAATTTTTCTTCACTAATAATGCTTTATTTTACTTTAAAAATTAGTCAACCTATGTTCACAGTTTGGTCACCATTACATCATCATTACTTCGTTATGGTAAATAGCATTTCAATAATTATTATCGACATATATCCAGGAGTGTTTTTAGATAGATTATCCAACTGGAAAAATTATGAAATTTTCTGAAATTTATTTTTATGTTGTCAATGGTAACAGCGCCAATAAATAGCAAATATATAATGCTATTGAATAATCTATATGATTTCTTATAAAGAATTTGTAAATAAATGAAGAATGAGAAAATAAATTGAAATTGATGGAAAGAAGTTCACTTCATCTTGTTTTAATTGTTCAACTCACGTTTCTGTCTTTTTGTCTATTAAAGCTGCAGTGGAAATATTTCATGTATTTGAAAACTATCACATTTTCAGCTCAGTTTGATACCCCAATAATAACTGTTTGTTAATTATTTTTAAATTGTTTGCATAATTAAAAAAAGTTCTGTTAGTATTACCGTGCTGTATGGTAATGACATTTCTGTTGAAAAAAAACATGATTCGAAAAACAAAACATAAATATGCAGTATTTAAACCATTCACTAAGTAATTTTTTGTTCATATGGTAACGGTTTACCGGCGAATCTGGTTTTTAAAATTCTAATTACCAAACTTTTAAGCAAATAAATACAAAGCTGAAAGTAAATTTAATAGAATAAATGGAATTCTATGACATGCTAAGGTATCATGACTAAATTATTAAACTGTACCACATTTATCAAATTATGGTACTCATTATAGAACCATATTTTGTGGTTATTTTTTCCAATTATTATAAATTTTAATTCGCTTCGGTGAAAATTACGCGGCTTTTTGGAGTTCCCTTTCAGCAAGAAACATGATAAATTTCACCATATTAATGTAATTTTGACCATACTTTTCTTCACTGCACAAGACAAAATTAGAAAATAATATATTATGTAGTGATGTATCTGAACTTAATTACTAAATTACTATCAGATTTTATCGCATTTACTAAATTTTATCACATTTTAAATTCGCATTTTAATTTTTACCAAAATCATTAACAAAGCTCGGCGGTACAAATTACCGAGTTTTTTAATACGCACTTTTGAATGTGACAATTTTTGATCGAATGTTTAAATTTTTTATTCGTTGTACTCTCCCCGTATATTTTTTATAACCAATCGTAACTTCAAATCTTTAATTCTTATAATTTTTGTTGAGCAAATAAAAATATAATCCAAACAGAAAAGTGAGATGAAATTCGCGGAAAATCAGCTAAAATTGCAATAATTTAATTTTATAAGAAAAAAAATCCTTTGAAGTTCATAAACAAATATTATATTCTAGGCATATCAAATTTCAACTCTGGAGTTGCAATTCCTGTGGCCTGCAGAGCAGCCCGTAGGGTATATTTTATTGTCAAGATTAATAATTAATAATTTCCGAACTAATTTTCAAGGAATATTTTTTTATTTCGTCATTCTTCTTGTACATTCCTCTGCAATACATCTTAATTAAATTTCTGAGTCAATAAGTCAGCAAACAAAATGTAACATTGAGTTGAACATCTAAAGTAGAGGCATCATTATCTAAGATTTTAAAATCTAATCTAAGATTTTAATAAGTATCTATCTTTATTTCTAAACATAACAATGTATACACTACTAAAATTATGGTAAAATAACTGACAGCAGTCAGCCCATCCGATTAAACGCAATGTTTATGGTAAAAAACATTTTTTTTGCCTTATGGTTTCAAAACCATTAACAACTAGTATGGTTATGAAACCATTTACATTTAGCAGGGTTATGAAACCATGAAAATGAAATTATATGGTTTTTGTTAACTATTTACATCTAGCATGGTTTCAAAACAGTAAAAAAGAAATCTAACTGGACATAGGAGCTAGGCTACTTGTTATGTAATTGGAGAGTGAAGTGCTCTGGAAATTCTTCGTGTGTTGAAGAGAAAGGAGCAAATACTGTGGTGTCAACGCTAAAACTCGAACCCTAGTTTTATCTGTCATGAGACTGTATGCATATGTATGCGGATGCAAAGAGCTAAGTGGCTTCTTTTTGTGGGCTTACTTTGTGCGTTAAAATTCTGGTTCTTTAACCGCAATGGGTGGAAGCAGTTAATAAACGGTTTCTCTCCCAGTAAACAGTTTGATGACCATCTTATTTGCGGTTATTTGGCTGCTTTGTTTGAATACGGTAAAGCAACAGTTAAATAAATTGTCATTTAACTATTTCTTTCTGAGAAATTTCTAACAGCGTGCTTTGAAAAAAGAAGAAAAAAAAAATGTTTTTATCACAGTATAGTTTACACTTTCATGGTATTTTTATTTATTTATTCTTTTAGCTCAAAGTAATGAAAAATGTTCTTGGTTGAGAGAAGATTAAGGAACGTTTCTAACTTTTACTTTTCTTAGCGAATTCTCTGCGGTCCCCAATATTTACTTAAAAACTCCATTCTGTGCTTCTAATCAATATTCTAGTCTGATGCAATTTGTCATCCCTTTTTAGATACTATTTGAATAGGCTCAAACGGAATTCGAATGAATTTTTTTCCTTCCTTTCTGATAACAGTTGTGTAGTTTTCTAATTTTAAAAGCTAAGAAAGTTTGATGCTTTTGTAGTGCGTATTTTCTTTCTGTTTGATGATGAGCAATGAATTACAAATTATTTGAAAACTAAATATTTTATTTGCGCATGTTTATTCTAAGGTATCTAATACTACGACTTTGAAAATCGTTTTTAACATTTTCTTTTTATTTCATCACCGGCAAACAGTAAATGTATACAAAAATATACAGCTCATCTCTTTAAATTCAAATCTGTAATTTTGGTAATTTTGAATCCAAATTTAAATACACTGTTTAAATTAAAATACATTGTCTTAACTCATGTTGAACCGCAATAACGCTCAAAGTTCTTGCAATCTTGAAGATATAAAGGTATTGTAATGCGTATTTCTTCTGTGTGAAGGGCAATGAATTAGAAATTAATTTAAAACTAAATATTTTGTTTGCTCTATGTTAATTCTGAGGTACCCAATACTACGACTTCGAAAATGGTCCTTAACTTTCGATTTTATTTCATCACCGGCAAACAGTAAATGTGTATAAAAATATACAGTTCATCTCTTTATACTAAAATTAGCAATCTTGTTAATTTCGAATCTAAATTAAAATGCATTTTTTAAACTCATGTTGAACTACAATAACCCTCAAACTTGTTGCAATCCTAAAGGCATATTAAGGTATAAATTTATTGTAATGCGTATTTTTTTCTGTTTGAAGTGCTAGTTATAGTTATATGAAGTGCTATTAAAAGTTAATTAGAAACTAAATATTTTGTTTGCGTACATATATTCTGAGGTATTTAATGCTACTAGTTTGAAAATCATTCTTAACTTTCTACACAAACAATAAGTTTCTTTCTATATAAACAATAAGTGAACCTTTGCGGAATAAAAATATGGAAAGTATAAGTAATAAGTTGTAATTAGCCTGAGCTCTTGATCTCTAGCTTGTTCTTCAGACTTTTGAGCACGTTATTTAGCGGTTCAAAACAATATGTCAACCCTAGCAGAATAAAAGTACGTAAGGTATTAGTAGTAAGCAGTGACAAGCATCAGGGCTTGATTTTACAAAAGAAAAAAATATGGTAATACAGCGCTGACCTTAGATTTTGGCGCATCAAAGAAATGACCTGTGATGCAGTTTTTGTTAGGTTAATAGTCAAATTATTTTCTTTGCTCCAAGTCTCCAGAACACTGTTGATCTGTATAGAATAGCTCCCATTAATGTTTCGTTTTTTCCCGTCTATGCCGAAGTTTATAGGCATCTGTTGCTGTATTATACTTTGCATAAGTCCTTCCACGTGGCAGCGGATCTACAAACCCACGAATCATCGATGTAAATTTGGCATTATTTTGCTTAATCGATTTTCTACTGAGTAAGCAATCTTTCCGGAAGCCATTTTGTAATTTTTAATATGCATTAAATGATTAAATTATCAGGCTGCATATATTTTCTTTCGTTACTATTAAACGAAGTAAATGACTATTATTATAATATATAAATTTAAAAGCGAAATATTTGTTGCCACTTTTTTTTCAAATTGCATTAATATATTACAAATTATAGATAATTAATCAAACTAATGTGAACTGCGTCAGGTAAAAAAGGACTTAATCTTATCTTCATATTTTATCTCATCGTACTCTTATCTTCACGTTCTAAAACACAATCTTAATCGCTCGAGAGCGTGACCTAAAATATGCTAATTAATAAGTGCAGACTTAACGAAATCAGACACAAAAGCGTACTTTCTGTCAATAAACATACCTTTTGTTTCGAAGGATTCAGATTTCTGACCCTTAAAATATAGAAGGCAGCCGCAATCTGGGAAAGATGGTCGCAATAGTTTAGTCTGGAGAAGGGTCCAAACTTTGGACCACTTAACGTTAATTTTACTTTTTGCATTTTTCACCATAGCTCAAGAACTTTTTAAACGAAATGAAAAATTTTTGCTCAAAATTACAGAATTCGTTTATCTAAAGATAATTCCATGCAAATAATAGCTTTAAGTAAGTATTATTATTTTCAATTATTTTAGTAATTAATAGTCGAAAAGATTTAGAGTTGTAAGGTACACAGTTTCTAACATCATTTTGAAGAACATAATTTTACATAACAAAATACAAACTCTGAGGGAAATCGATCGAATAGTTCTTGAGAAATTAAATTTTAGGAATAATATTTTTTTTAAAATTCCATTTCTCAGTAACTATTTGGCCGATTTTGCTCAGATTTTGTATTTTGTCATGTAAAATTACATTTTTTAAAATCATATAGAAAATTGTATACCTTTCATTTTAAATTTTCTCGACTATTATTAAATAAAATGATAAAAAATATTCAAAATTTACTATAAGTTGTGTTTTGCATGGAATTATCTTTTAATAAAAAAAAATTATCATAGTGTTCAAAACAAATCGCTTAAAAAGTTTTCGAGATATGGTGAAATGAGCAAAAATAGATTTAACTTTAAGGGGTGCAAGCTTCGGACAGCTCCTCGGACTAAACTATTGGGACCATATTTCCCAGATTGTAACAATCCCCTATATTTTAGCAGTCAAAAATGAGAATCCGTCTGAAAAAAGGTATGTTTATTCAGAGAAAAGACGTCTAATTTTGTAACTTAAAATATCGACTGCATTAATTAATTTGCATATTTGAGGTCTCCCCCCCCCCTCGAACCCCTAAGATTGAGTCCTGAAACCTGAAGATATAATCATTAGATCAAAAGCTATTTAGGATGGTCCATTTAATTATTTGCGCACTGTGCAAATCTATTTATACAACAGAAAATGGACCTCAAAGAATAAAAATATTTTTATTTAAGAACTAAGTCTTTAACGACTAAATCTTTGTAGTACCTTCCTAAATAATGAAAGACAGATGGCTGCAAGTTTCAGGTTGAGATTATAGTGTATCATGCGAAATGACTTTAGCTCTGAAAACAGATTTTAAGTTAAAGCAGAAACTTAAGATTTTGAGGGAAATAGTAAGAAATGCATTGTTTGAGATGAAAAATATATCCTTTTAAAAGGATCTTTTTGGAAGGAAATTGAATGCAAGGTTTATGGATCCAGGATAATTATACACATAAATATTTAAAAATATTGTTGGATGTAGGATTAATTGAGTTTACAGTAAGTCACAAAAATAATGCTGTAAATAACCTTTGTAGCAATTTTTTCTGTCCTTATACTTAAAACTAAACTAAATAGTTCTAAATGTTGACCTTAAATATGCAATATAATTAGAACTAACTAATAAATAAAGTTACCAAATCAGACACTTTCTCTAAAGAAACTTCCATTTGCTTTGATGGATTTAGACATTTGTCCATCGCTTTTTTAGAGTATACGGTCCCGATTGCTTAGTAAAGAAAGAGGTCGAAGTAAAGGCTCTTTAAATATAGTTTAATTTTCTTCGTATTTAGCTATATTTCGGGTGAGCTTTGTGAACCAATTTTTTTTAAAATTTTAATACAAAAAGTAAATTGGCTTAATAGTTGTTGAGTTATGAAATTTCAAACGAGCAGTATTTTAAAACTATTATTTTTCAAAAACTATTTGGTTGATTTCTTTTCGATATAAAAATTATAAAAATTCCGTTGAAAAAAAATTATGTTTATTCTGAGAGAGTACGTTTTTATGTATGCTCTGTTAAATTTTCAATAGCATTTCATTCTTATAAATGAGATCAACAATTTTAAACCATCAAGTGTCGCTTAGTTCTTGAAAATATGATCATTAAAACAAAAGTTATTTATAGTGATATCTAATTTTAGTTCCCTCTACACTAAATTTATAACTTCAATAATAATTATGATTATTATTTACTCCAAATTTGATGTATTATTTTAGCCAAACGTCCTAAAACTGGGAAATGCATAATTTACTTGTGTCACCTGAAGGAACAGATTGCTCTCAGTTAAAAACTATCGATATTTACAAAGGCCGGAATTGCTTATAAGTCATTAAAATATTCATTTAAGCCAAAAATTTATATTTTACTCAATGAAACGTTTTCTTTCACTTCAAACAATATCCATATTAATAAAGGCCTGAATTGCTTATAAGTCATAAAAATATTCATTTAAGCCAAAAATTTATATTTTAGTTAATGAAACGTTTTTTTTTTCATTTCAAACAATATCCATATTAATGAAGGCCTGAATTGCTTATAAACCATAAAAATATTCATTTAAGCCAAAAATTTATATTTCACTTAATGAAACGTTTTCTTTCATTTCAAAAAATATCCATATCAAAAAAGGCCTGAATTGCTTATAAGTCATAAAAATATTCGTTTGGGCCACAAAATTCATATTTTAATTAAGGAAACGTTTGCTTTTAAATAAAAAAATATCCATATTTATAAAGGCCTGAATTGCTAACAAGTCATAAAAATATTCATTTAGGCCACAAAATTCATATTTTATTTAAAGTAACGTTTGCTTTTAAATAAAAAATATCCATATTTATAAAGGCCTGAATTGCTAACAAGTCATAAAAAATATTCATTTAATCCAAAAGTTTTAATTTTATTTAAAGATACGTTTACTTTCAGTTAAAAAATATCCATATTTATAAAGGCCTGAGTTGCTAACAAGTCATAAAAAATATTCATGTAAGCCAAAAATTTATATTTTATTTAAAGAGACGCTGAGTATATTCTAACTTTTACTCGCAAAAGTTGAAAGAATTTTTTTCCAACTGCATCTTTTTAATTATTGCCATAAAAGTGTAGCAAAAAAGGAAATGAAATCCTTTTCTATTGCACAAAGTATTCTATTAAATTACTTTTCATTTCCTTAGTTAGGAAAAACTATGTTATCCTTTTAATTCCGGTTAGATAACATTTTATTTTATTTTTTTGGAATGTTCTCTTATATTTGAAATCCTCTAGGGGAATAAATACGAAGATACTAAATGAGTTTTGTTATTTTCTATTTAACCACGCACAATGGTTCGAGTTTTACTATAATGCATTCTAAAAGAATTCGAATCGGATAACTGAATGATCTTTTACTGATGAAAAAAAAAGACATTTGTATAAATCGAAAAAAAGAATAAATTCCATTGAGATATCTAAAGCAGTGATTTATGTGATTAACATATGTACTCTCTACCTTTAACTAATGTAAATGGTTGCTTTGAAATAGATAAGAAGAAAATATTTAATTTTGAAAATACAATTAATGCTTTTAAATTAATCCAATAGATATAATTTATAGAAATTTAATTTTAGATAGATTTACAATGCCAGATTTGCAATGCTGTATAGATTACAATGCTAGATAGATTTTTAGATAGATTTAGATAGATCAAGATTAATGAGAATTCTAGCATTGGCTAATGCGAACATTTCTATTAGAGATTAAAAAAAGGATTTATTTTCGTCAAAATGGCTAATGTGTCAATCTGTATCATAAATGGAACAAAAAATCTACTTATTAAAAATAATTGAGTAAAAATTTAGAAAAGTAAAATTTCTGTATAAAGTCATAAACTAATAGTGTCAGCAGTCATACGCCGTTTAAAAACTACGACATTGAACTAGTATCAAAAGTTTTCGTTTAATATTAGTTTTTAATTACTATGAATTTTTGCATAAGAGAGTACAAATAAAAGTTTACTGAAAATATATAATATATAAAAGGAAATATATAATATATAAAAATATATTATATACAAAAATATATAATATGCAATAAGAGCAAGTAAGTCAAGCAGCGATTTCACATTTTCCGTGTTTTTAAATGTGTTTACTATTTTTTATTATATCGATTTTTAAAACCACTTATGATAAAATTACATTTATTTGTGAAAAATTATTTTTTCACTAGCTTTTATTTTCATAAATAATATTTATCATGCAATTTAAATTGGCTAAAATGGTTATAATGTTTGATTAGAAACCGTATAGTTTTGTATTTATGTTTTTTTTAAACCATACTAGTTGTGAGGGGTTTCAGAACCGCAAAGGTGAAGAAAATCTTGTAATTCAACAATGTTTAATAAAAGTAACTTTTGGTTATTAAATCAAAAAATTCGATACAATTCGGGGAAGACAAAAATTTCCCTAGAATGCAAATCGTCACGTACTTCTACTAAATTCTTCAAACGTTATTCAAAAATTGAATTACTATTTTCTACATTTACCCAGTAAGATCATAAATTTAAATCAGTTGAAATTTTTTTATTTGTTCAGAGAACATGCACTGCTTGAATTTTCATTCTAAAATTACGATAAAATTGCCAGCAGCAGCCTGCCCATCCAATGAACCGTAAAGTTTACAGTAAATAACATTTTTACACTGTTTTTTAACAATCTACAACTAGTGTGGTTTCAAAATCGTAAAAAAGAAACTTAACTGCACATTTCGGTAGGTAATGGGCATTGGAGTAAGATTGTGATTGAGTTATGTATTATCAATTGAGACATGGAATGGAGTTTAGTTTATTTATTTCGTTGCTTCACTTATCGTAGGAGATTAAAAGTACCAGACTTTTTTGGGGTTAAAGAGCTTTATTGTGCTGACTTCTATGCGTGAATGTGAGCATCGTATTCAAGTAGTCCAGGGTTCGAAATTAGGGAGTGCAAGAAGCAGGAAACTTTGCATGTGCTGAAAGTAATGAAGGAAATATTGCTTTGGCAATACTGGGACTCGAACCCCTATTCTGTCGTTTATGAGATAAACAGATTTGCCCTCTCGACTATAATAAGTACCCATCTGCGCCGAATAAAGTGGCTCCATCTGGTGGACCTAACTGGTGTGATAAAATTTTAGTTTTTTAACTATATTAGGTAAGTGCAGTTACAAAAGGGTTTTTTTTTTTTTTTTTTTTTTTTTTTTTTTTTTTTTTTTACAGTTAACAGTTTGAATATCCTATTATTTATGGCTATTTAAATATTTTTCTTGGATATGGTAAAATAACAATTAAATAAATTGTTATTTAACCATTTTTCCTAGAAATTTCGCGTTATTGTGTTAGAATTCATAACTAATTAATTGGCATATTTTTTTATTTCATAACCGTCGATCAACAGCCAATCTAATTTCATAGGTTTACGACTACTAATGTTCAACTCCGCAGCCTTGTAATTTTGAACCTAATCCAGAAGACAAGGGATCTCCTGGATCGAGTATTGGGAGAAATTTGCTTTCGTGGGGGACATTTTGAGGGAGCTAACTGGGATTTGCGTTGCATAGAGAGGAAGACCACGAGAACCTCCCATGGTTAGCCTGGCGACAAGGGGATTCTAACATATAATCCGTCTACCACTGAGGATATTTCACGTCAGCATTGTGGTCGGTGCAAGCAGGATGTGGAATTTGTATAGACTGGGATTCGAACCCGGTTTGCCTCATTGAAAGGTGAACGCTCTATCCCCTGAGCCATCGCTGCTCAAATTAGCATATTTGAGGGTATCCTTATAAATTACTAAGATTGAGATCTAGTACGTGAAAATCCGATCAATACGTGAAAATTCGATCATTATTTATTTCCCACTGAATTTTTTTTTTTCGATTTCATTCATAACAAACATTAAAAAGAAGTAAAGGGGATATAAATGATAGTCTCTAGATACCAAAACAACTCTTTCCATATTCGACGCATACTAATAGAAATACACCAAATTAACTTGAGAAAAAAAAATTATTGATATTTTTAAAAATGTGAGATGGCCGCATCTCTCTTTAAAGCATATTTAACTTGAGTAAAATTATCAAATGTGATTTTAGTTGGGTAAAGAACTATTGCACATTTTATTAAACAATTTAATATCATTTAAATAAATGAATAGTTTTACCCAAAACAATGACTTATAAAACATTTATTGATAACAAACCTTTTTAAAAAAAAACTTTTAATTTATATTTCAAAATAAATTTCGGAAGGAGTTTATCTTAATTTCAATAATTAATCTTCAAAAAATCTCTTTTATCTTCTTAAAACTGTAGATTCAGATCTGCTATAGTTCAAAAAGTTATTTTCAAAATTAATTCTTGAACAATCAAAGTATAAATCAGTTAATATTTTTCTCATTCGAGTAAGTTTTGTTTAAGAAAAATGTATGCCTTAAATATATATGCTAAGAAAAAAATGTGCATAAAAAAGAATTTATTCCATTAAAACTATTGTTGAAACATGTTTCTATTTTTAAATGTAAACATAAAATATAAAAATGTAAACATAACATTTAAATTTAAAATAATATTTTAAATGTAAATATAAAATGTAAACATATCTTTTTATATGTAAAAAATAAAATACAATGAAACTCGTGAAGTTAGAGAAACGCAAATAGAATAGTTTAATATTAGCCTTAAGCTAATATTAAAATTTTTTTAAATTATTTTTTAAGTTGTTTAATTTTTTTGTTTCAAAACAGAAAGTTTTGCTTTCTTGCTTTTCATTTTCCCTTTTAGCATCAAAATAAGTAATGAAAGAATCCTTTGCAAAGATCAGATTAGATTAGAAAGTCTACAGGGTGTCCCAAAAGGTCGTTTACAAACTTAACATGCTGGTCTGTCATATCATAATGAACAAGATTTACATAGGAACTTGTGTCCGAAAATTAAAACTGAGACCGCTAGAGGGCGATAAGTGCAGGTTTGGATGAGGAGAAAAAAAATGATATCGATAGCGGTGTTAATATGATTTTTATTATAAAACATCATTACATCACAGCAAATGCTCAAAATTCCTTCCATTCGCCACAATGCACGTTTCACAGCGTCGGCGCATGGATTCACGAACCCGTTCAAATTGGCCAGGAGTGTCACGGACACGTGCTGCCGCTTCCGCGATCCTGGCGATAAGATCCATGTCCGATGTTACAGGTGTCTCGTACACTATGGACTTCATGTGTCCCCACAGGTAGAAATCCAGGGGAGTCAGGTCGGGGGATCGCGGCGGCCATGGGACTGGTCCGCCTCTACCGATCCAGCGATTAGGATAAATCCTATCGAGGTATTCTCGAACAGCGTAGCTAAAGTGGGCAGGCGCTCCATCATGCTGAAACCAGATGTTTCGGCGTGTAGCGGCTGGAACGTCACCCATCAGATCCGGCAAAACTCTTTCTAAAAAATGCGATAGGTATTTCCGTCGAGGCGTTCAGGTAGAAGGTAAGGGCCAATCAACATGTCACCGATAATACCAGCCCAAACGTTTACGCTGAAACGTTGTTGATGTGCATGGGCACGTGTACATCTTGGGTTTTCATGCGCCCATACGTGCATGTTGTGCAGGTTCACGACACCATCCCGTGTAAAGCAGGATTCATCAGAAAACAAAATCCATGATGGAAAATCTGGCTGTGCGACCCGCTGTTGCAAATACCAGCGTGAGAATGCAATGCGTTTGGGATAATCGTCAGCGCACAATGCCTGTACTTTTTGGAAGTGGTAAGGGTGTTGCATGTCATCGTCCAGTATGCGCATTATGGTGGAACGAGCTACACCCAAGACACGTTCGCCTTCTCGGAGACTTCTTTGCGGGTTGATGGCATACTCCTGTAGCACGGTTTCCTCTACGACAGGTGTGCGTGTAGCACGTTCTCGTCCGTGGCTACGTGCTACGAAAGCACCTGATTCACATAATCTGCAGTGCAATCGTCCAAACAAAACATGACTTGGCTNAAAAATTTCTAGTTTTCTATGATAGATAGACGTTAGCCTCCTTACTTTTTGTGCTTTCATATTCAACTTAGAAAATAATTACCTACTGACAATGAAATAAATTTCTCTGAGGAGAACTTTTCGGGTCAAGAATAAATTAGGTTGCATTTATAATTGTTTACAGGTGAGAGCGAAAACTTTACAAATAAAACTCTCAAACTACCTATATCATGATATGACAGACCAGCATGTTAAGTTTGTAAACGACCTTTTGGGACACCCTGTATATGAAGCTCATGTTTACAAAAAACTTTTATTTATTTATTTTATGTCTTTTTTTACTCCAAAAATCCTAAATTAACTTAGTGATTGACTTTTTTTTAATTCTTTTTTGAGATTATTTCTCGCATTTTTTCATATCGTTATTAAAAAACCAATAAAGATGTATGAATTATCAAATCAATATGCAACACTTGATTTTCAAATAGGAATAAAAGTCTTGGTATTCTTTTAAGGGAAGTCAGTAGGACATATGTCAATAATGTTAAAACTAACCTTTTTCGCTGTATGTTTTCTAAGAAATTATTCATGATAATGTTTTGAAATATTTTGGGGGAAATTTGAGATTATATCAGCTGCATTCTGTGATAATGTTATAGCTTTAACAGGAATACTTTTTGAGTTATGAAAGATATTTGCTCAAAACTGATGAAACTTTTTGAAAAATTCAAAGTTTTCTGTTCATAATTTTTTAAATAATTTATGCCAAATATATGAATTACATGTTATTACAGTGTAATTATGTATAGGTAAATATTCTTATAACAGTCGTTGAACTGCCTACCCAAGTTTTGGGTTTATGACTACTTATGTTCATCTCCGTACCCTTGTAATTTTGAATTCAATCCATTAGACAATGGAACTCCTGAATCAAGAATAGGGTGAAATTTGCCTTCGTGGAGGACTTTATAATGGAACTAACCATCATTTGCGTTGCATGGAGAGAAAGGCCACGAGTGCTTGCCACGGTTAGCCTGACAGCAAGGGGACTCTCACCCATGATCCGTCTACCACTGAAGATATTTACACGTCAGCGCTGTGGTCAGAGAGAGAGAGAGAGTTGGTTGCAGAATTCGCATCAACCAGCCATTCCTGAGGTTCGAACCTGGTTCACTTCATTGGAAAACGAACGTTCTATCCCCTGAATTATCGCAGCTCTAGGGAAATAATCTGTGAAAAGAAAATGAATCAGCATCTTGTTTAGATGCTGAGAAAAGGTACATCCTAAAAGGTCTGTTTTAGCATTATTGGTATATACCCTACCAAATCCCCTTAAAAAGGACTTTTTTTATGATTATTTAAAGATATTTTGAGGGCAAAAAAAGCAAAGGTTCTTTTAGTGACTTTTAAGAAATTCATAACAGTTCAGTTTGAATTGAGGAGACAGGGACACACCTTAATACTAAACGTTTCATTCTACATCTTTATTTATAGAGTTAAGCTTCAAATTTTAAATTAGAACGACGAATTCATTTGAATTTTTAAAAAAAGATGAACCCCTTGATTTCCTTATGGAATTTCTGACTTAATGTATATCATTATATAATATCACACTCTATTAAATCAAGAATATTTTTTCTACTTATATAAAATACACTAATTAGATTTCTATGTACAAAACTGTCAGATAATAATAATGATCATTTCATGCATTCTCATTGGAAATATAAGTCACATATTATGATATAGTTTTCCCACATCTTCTTTTCCTTGACTATCCTCATAACAAAATTAATGAAGATATAAACATTTGTCTTTTTAAATATATACATGTGTACTCTCAGAATTCCAAATATTATATTTTGTTTAAAAAAATTACACTTTAATGATTATGTAAGGTTATATACTTGTTGTCTTTCTTTATAATTTTATCAGGGGATATTGTTTTGTAACACTAATTTGTAATTGTCTCTTCAGGCATTCTTCTGGATCTTCCTAATAGTATAATCAAAAAGTAATGGCAGATTAACGCTTCTCACGAATAAATAATTACTAAGTGTGCATCATGTGAACTTGAATTAATGCAAAAGTAAGTTACATTTAACTGCAGTATCCATTAATAAACATTCCTATTTTTATAAAAGTTATAGTAAATCGTGGTTACTCCGAAGTTCGTCTATATAGCCTAAAATATCGAATTCTTTTTAACTTGTTTTTCCTTTTATCTAAACATTTACATAAAATAATAGTAAGAATAAAATAATTTACATAAAATAATAATAAGAGAAATCTTATTTCAGTACATCATACGTACTTGCAAAAGTTAGTTACAATTATCCAGTCATGGAGAGAGATAGTAATACAGTTATCTAGCTATGGATATTTTTATTTTCATCAAAGTTATAGTAAACCATAATTACTCCGAAGCTTCGTCTATATTGTCTGAAATATCGAATTCTTTTAAGCTTATTATTCCTTTTATCTTAACATTTTTATAGAATAAAAGAAATCTTCGAGATTTCTGTACTTCATATTCACGCGAAATTATGCAAAAGTAAGTTACAGTTATCTAGTTATGGATAGTAATGGATATTTCTATTTTCATCCAAGTTATAGTAAGCCCCGAATACTCCGAAACTTCGCCTATTTAGCCAAAAGTATCGAATTCTTTTCAACTTATTTTTCCTTTTATCTTAACATTTACATAAAATAAGAGAAATCTTCCAGATTTCAGTACATCATATGTAGTTTCAAAAGTAAGTTACTGTTATCTAGTTATGGAGAGAGATAGTAATATAGTTATAAAGTTATGGATATTCCTATTTTTATCAAAGTTATAGTAAACCATGATTACTCCGAAACTTCGCCTATATTGTCTAAAATATCGAATTCTTTTAAACTTATTATTCCTTTTATCTTAACATTTTCATAGAATAAAAGAAATCTTCGAGATTTCTGTACTTCATATATACGTGAAATTATGCAAAAGTAAATTACAGTTATCTAGTTATGGATGGTAATGGATATTTTTATTTTCATCAAAGTTATAGTAAACCATAATTACTTCGAAACTTCGTCTATATTGTCTAAAATAACGAATTCTTTTAAGCTTATTATTCCTTTTATCTAAACATTTTCATAGAATAAAAGAAATCTTTCAGATTTCTGTGCATCATATTTACGTGAAATTATGCAAAAGTAAGTTACAGTTATCTAGTTATAGATAGTAATGGATATTTCGATTTTCATATAAGTTATAGTAAACCGTGATTACTCCGAAATTTCGCCTATAGTCCAAAATATCGAATTACTTTAAACTTATTATTCCTTTTATCTTAAAATTTTCATAGAATAAACGAAATCTTCCAGATTTATATACATCATATTTACGTGAAATTATGCAAAAGTAAGTTACAGTTATCTGTAAAATCCAGTAATGAATATTATTATTTTCATGAAAAGTTATAGTAAACTATGGTTACTTTAAAACTTTATCAACATAGCCTATAATACCAAATTCTTTTCAGCTTATTCATCCTTTTATCTTAACATTACAAAGAAAATCTTCTAGTTCTTTTTAAAAGCAAATAATGTTGATATTGCGAACGTAAAAAATGAAATTCACTGACTTCAAAAACGGAAATTACTGAGATATGAAATAACACGATGACATAAAGAAAACAAACAATTTTTTAAAAAAAATAATATAGGATTATGTATTGGGTATTCATAAATGTCTGGGTTCATAATAATTCCTGAAAATATAATTATATTTATCTTTCTATTTCACTTCTGGATTAAAATTGAAAATTTCTCTCACAAAATATTTATATGCCGCGTTTTTCATTTCCATTTAGATAAATTAATGGAAAGACCGTGAAAAGATATTTTGCTCTGTGACAAAAATTTCAAACTTTCTTAACATTTACATAGCATGAAGTGAAACGTAATTTAAATTTACATTTTCGTACATTAAAAGCAGTTCTTATTGTGAAATGCGTCATGTTTTTTTTTCTTTCCATATTCTTAAATTTTCTGCGAAAAACTGAAGTTTATGAACAAGTTCTTCTAAGCAAAGGCCATTTTTAATTAAAATATTTTGATTTAGAAAAATGGAAACGTAAATGAATAATATTTTATACTAATAATTATGATAAAATAAACATGTCCCGACGTAAAATCTTACAAAAATAATTCAATGACCTGTTTATATAACTTAAAATAATATTTTTACATCTACCATATCAATTTTAATATTTTAATGCTAGCTAAGTTTTGTTTAAAGCATAGCATTTTTGTTCAACAGTAAACCTACAAAAGAGATTCGTTTACAAAAGAGATTAAGAAACATTTTATTAAAATATCTCATTTTCCCGTGGCGTTTGATTCTTGCATAGTGGTACCATATACCAATACTTAGGTAAACGGTTATATCATCATCATCGGGCATAGGAAGAATGTGCCATATGATTAAAAAGCTATAAGAGTAAATATGAAAAATCACATAAATATGCCAGAATCTAGCATATTAATATTTTAACAAGTATTGGGAGAAATTTTACCATCGTTGAGGACTTTTTTTGATAGAACTAGCCCTCATTTGCGTTACATGAACAGGAAAAACACGAACCTTCCACGATTAACCCGATGGCAGGGGGTCTTTAACCCGCGATCCGTCTCCCACTGAGAACATTTCACGCCAGCACTCTGGTCGGTGCAAGCCGGATGCGGAATTCGTATCGACCAACCATCGCCGGAATCGAACCTCAGTTCACCTCATTGGAAGGCGAACGCTCTATCCCCTGAGCCATCGCGGCTGTAGCATATCAATGTGAAAAAAGTGAAAATAAAACAGTTACTATATGATATTTCTATTTTTGTTTCTTCGAATCTTTTATGTTTTATTTTTTACTAATCACAAGATAATCCACTATCGCGAATCCTTTCCCATTTTACCTTTTACTTCCAGCAGTATTGCTCTGAATGCTTAGTTTTTCCTCACGTACTCGCCAGTTTACTACTCCCTATTGATTATTCTTATGCAGCGAATCAGTCAATGGAGATTCTTGGTACCCTGCTACTATGTCATCACTTCGAGACTTCTACTCCCCACTTTCAGTTCATTATTCTTCCACATTCGATGGGAATCTTTGCTTGCTTCTTAAACTCACTGTTTCGCATTTATAGCATGAATAACGTCTTATAAAATGCGTGGAAAGTTTTTATTTAATTGTGCTATAATAATTTAAAGAAATTATGTTATCAATTTAAAAATTAGTTTAATTGCAAACGTACTTAATTGTGAATTTCTCGCTAAAGTTTGTTACGGTTGCAAAGTTATTGCAATAAAAAATTTTTTCATACAGATTTATTAAGCTAATTAGAACCATGTTGGTGCAATAGCGAAATATTCGCATAAAATTCCGTTCTTGTATGTTTAATATTTGACGTACACTGCACTATCGCAGTCTAAAGTAATGAAAAAAAATTTATTCTTTCCCCTCCTAGAAACTGTTTTGAAATTTTAATATTTAATTTTAAAATTTATAGTCTTAAACTCCGAATTCCTTATCTATAACTTAGAATTCAGTATTTGTAAATCTGCCTCATTTGAAGAAACCTACTACTGAAACAATCAGTAATTAATAGTAATTTCCCCCTACGCTTACTTATGAGTTAATCTATTAATTTGAAACCTAGGGTGAAAATGAACCATCAATCAGGATGCCAGTACTCTTTACCATTTTTACCGGAACATGTTACGAAACAAAACAATTAATAAACCGTAATTTTTACAGTAATAATTATCGTAAAATCACTGAATCACTCTAATAAAATATATATTGCGGTAGAAATTACGGTATAATATTTTACAATAAAAATGGATTTTACGATGAATGGATTTAACAGATGATGTATCCATAGTACTGTTTATTTATTCCGTAATTTGATCCGGAATTTACAAAGAATAAAGAACACAAAACTTAATAAAACTATGGCTTTTACAGATAAATTGAATTATTCTACGAATTTCTACTATTTTAAATATTTCATATGAAGCCACGAAGAAAATCTAAGCGTAAAAACTATTATCTATAGCTTAGAATTCAGTATTTGTAAATCTGTCTCATTTGAAGAAACCTATTACTGAAACAATCACTAATTAATAGTAATTTTCCCCAATGATTACTTATAAGTTACTCTAATAATTTGAAACCTAGGGTGAAAATGAACCATCAATCAGGATGCCAATACTCTTTACCATAAAACCCATTTTCACCGGAACATGTTACGAAACAAAACATTTAATAAACCCCGTAATTTTTACAGTAATAATTATCGTAAAATCACTGAATCACTTTATTAAAATATATATTGCGGTAGAAATTACGGTGCAATATTTTACAATAAAAATGGATTTTACGATGAATGGATTTTACGGATGATGTGTCAATTTTACTGTTTATTTATTCCGTAATTTGATCCGGAATTTACCGAGAATAAGGAATACAAAACTTAATAAAACTATTGCTTTTTCAGACCAGAAAAATTGAATTATTCTACGAATTTCTACTGTTTTGAATATTTCATATGAAGCCACGTAGAAAATCAAAGTGTAAAAACTATTAAAGAGATTAAATAGGATTTCAAACGTAAGAAAATAAATTCGAGAAAGAAATTCCATGGATCCGGATTTGAAACAAAATGCTTCCTATATAGAATTAAATACAAATTTCATTAGGCATTAAAAGTCTGAGTTGTGTGTGTCCAGCATCATGTGTTTTGTCTTCTTAGTAGAATAAATCCTCCTGGGAAATGATTCTAGAAAACAGGTGAGGTTAATATTATTTGTTTTCTACCAACAATAATCTTATTTCTTCAAGAGAGCCTTTGAAAAACATTGTTTAGTTCCTATCTGGTAAAGTAAATGATCCTTTGTATCCGTAAGTAAGATTTAGAAAAAGAAAACTATAAGTACATTTCTTGGAATGGGTAAAAGAATCTCCAGTTAAACCAAAAAATAAGCTTTGTTATTTAATTTTTTTATTTTTTATATTGTACCACGAATCTCCTTCAAGGGTGTATAATTTCTGATGATAAAATTCCGAAATAAAATTATACCACAAAACTCCATCAGGGGTATATAATTTCTAATGATGAAATTCTTAATGCTTTTTTTTCAACATAAAGAAGTTTATATTTACCTTTTCTTCATCAGCAATCATTTTTAAAACAAAACCATACGCAGGATATTCTGTAATGGCCCCTCTCATCATATAAATTTAGAGCCCTTATCTAAAATGAAACAATACAATATACACATGGGCTTTTGCAAATTAATATGTAAGCAGGAAAACAAAACAAAATACTATCGAAATCTGGCAAATCACAATAAAGGAAAGCTGCTGCTATTCACATTAAGGTAGGTTTGATTGAATGATATAGAGAAAGACTTAAATACGATTAGTAGAAATATCTTTTAGTTTCAGCAACCACTTAAACCTTATTTGATGTTTATTACCTGGACTGTAATTCGTCAAATTTCGGTAGCGAAAAAAAGTTAACTTATCTGTGTGAAATTTTTGGTTTTCCTTTTTGAGCAAGATTCTAAAAACTCATATGGATGGCCGTCTGTGTGGAATAAAACATATACTACTATTTTTCAGAACATATACTATTATTCCTTCCATTACATTTTTTCCAGTGAAAAAATAACACTCATCACTAAGTTCATTCATACTGTGAGAGAACTTGGAGAAATTATGAAAAAGCCTGTGATGACTTGTTCAGAAACACACAAAGAAACAATTCATTCATAATAGAGGAAACGCCCCTAGCAGCGTATCACCAGAATTCCAGGCATGGATTCTAATACAATTTTGATCTTTATGGTGTGTCCTCACTTCCATAGAAGTTTGTGGCAACACTTACACGATCCCCATCTTTTATATAACGTTTTTAATCTTGTACATTTTGACAAAAAAGAGACTAAAAATGTATTTAAAAAAACTGTAGCTAGGATAAAAAAACCGATTCCACATTTGAAATCTGTTATGATGAATATCCAAGATCCATTAAAATGTCTCATGCAGCAAGAGACAAAAAAAAATTGTTCCCCAGTGTGATCAGCTCTATAATAATTATCATTTTAGAACCATAAAAAATGTTCCCCAGTGTGATTAGCACTATAATAATTATCATTTTAGAACAAACAAAATGTTCCCCAGTGTGATTAGCACAATAATAATTATCGTTTTAGAACAAAAAAAATTATTCCCCAGTGTAATTAGCACTATAATAACGATCATTTTGGAGCAAAAAAATTGTTCCCCAGTGTGATTAGCACTATAATAACTATCATTTTAGAACAAAAAAATGGTTCTTCAGTGTGATTATCACTATAATAATTATCATTTTAGAAAAAAAAAGTTTTTATCCAGTGGGATTAGCACTCTAATAATTATCATTTCCGAACCAAAAAAGATTTCCCCCAGTGTGATTGGTACTATAATAATTATCATTTCAGAACAAAAAATTGTTCCCCAGGGTGATTAGCACTTTATTAAATATCATTTCAGAACAAAAAAAATGGTTCCTCAGTGTGATTAGCACTATAATAATTATCATTTTACAACAAAAAAATTTTTACTCAGTGGGACTTGCACTATAATAATTAGCATTTTAAAAACATATACTGTCACACTTTTTCTAGTGAAAAAATTACACTCATGGCAAATCTTATAAATATTGTGAAAAAATTTGAACAGTTGACAAACAGCATTTCTTAAAATTTCTCGTACTATCTTATCTCATCCATCAATAATTATTAACCTCTTCCAGCCGCAAGGGAAGATAATTATTAAGCAATTTACTTTTCTCATAAGTCACTAGAAACTCGGCTTATTAGTAAAATCCACTTTGTTAACAAGGAAAACAGAA
Source organism: Parasteatoda tepidariorum (assembly GCF_043381705.1). NCBI lineage: Eukaryota > Metazoa > Arthropoda > Arachnida > Araneae > Theridiidae > Parasteatoda > Parasteatoda tepidariorum. The sequence goes on from NC_092213.1 coordinate 20,863,688, forward strand.
GCGCACTAAAGCATTTGAGAAGATTTTCATTTAATGTTATTAAGAAGACTGGCTTCGTGTTAATGTGACCCTAACAAAGCCATGTAAAAGCCACTGACTTTGTGTAGCATCGTAAGTAACAAGGGGACTTAATTAACGGAATTCCTTTTTAATTAGAATGTTGATGCAAATTAGCGATAAAGCATGGTTTTTCTTGAACTTTCTTTGTCAAATATGATGCATTTTGTTTCATACTTTAAGTGCAACATGTTTCAAAATTCCGTTGAAATGACTATTTGCTTTGTTTTTAATTGAGTAATGCCTTTCTTTCTTAACTATTTTGAAAACAATACATTATGTTGATATATTTTGGTTTTGTACTGCAAGTAAGAAAAGACCCACATTTATAGATCATTAGCAACACACATAGATATAATATATATATATATANGCAATATTTGACTTTGTAAGAAATAGAGCAAGCAAATGCCACCATTTCCCATGAATTATTTGTCGTTAGTGATAAAATGAATAGAAATAAAATGTAAGACACATTTGAGTAAGATACAATGACTAGAGTTAAAACGTAAGACACATTTGCAGAATTTTGTCTGACATGAGTAAGGAATGAACGATACGTTCATCATCTGCCACTAAAGATCCTACTACTTCACGTTTTTCTGGTAAAAATATTTCGACTAAACATGTTTTCAGTGCCTTGCTACTGTATTTCTGGTGATGTTAAGCAAGTCTACTTTTCATTTGAGCAACCCTTATATTTCAGACTACCCTTGAAATATGGAAAAGAAATACACTTCAAGAGGCAAACATTAATCTGCTTACAATAGCAATTACTATACTTTTAGATTTTTCTGATATCATGTAAGTGAAGATATCATTTGATAAACCAAATAAAAATATCTTAGTTAATATTAAAAACTTTAAAATTATTAAATTTGTAAAGGTAATTCCTAAAGTATCCAATTTTTATTGAAACACAAATAATATTAATTTTCTATAATATAAAATATGTTCTAATATAAAATATAATATAATATAAAATTATACATAATATGGATACATAATTTTTAAGTTTAAACATTTTCATATTTTTTTCCGACACAATCACCAAATTGGTTTATCCATTTTAGTACATGTGGCAGTTTTTTCACCAGTGTCCTACGAGCTCTTCACAATGTACCCGAGAAAACATTAATGAATCACAATGCATTGAACCTAGCTTTCCACATTGTAATAGGATACACTTAAATGCCAGTTGTAACCGCAACTGAAGCTGGCAGATAAAGTTAAAACAGTAAGGATAAAAAAAAGATAACAATTTCAAAACAGGATAAAAGGAATGTTGTACAAAGGCTTAAGCATTCTCCTCTTTATACACATCAAATCATTGTTCTTCTGCAACAGTTTCAATGAAACATCATGATAGACAATCATACTCTATAGTCTGAAGTAGACACTCAGTGACTAGAACCTGTTCCTCAATGAGAAAGAGCATTTGTTGGAAGGAGATACAACTCTCGTATCTCCTCTTTTCCAACTCTTATATACAAGGAGACAAAGAGAAATATAATGTTCAGACATATCGTCTAGCTCAGGGGTTTCCAACTTGCATGGGGCCGGGGGCCACAATTGAAAACACAAATCAAATGGCGGGCCGCAACTTTAACAAAATTTTTTGTAGGGGGCTTTTATGTTTGAAGGAACATTAAATATTACTGTCAGAGTTTTACCAAGTTGTACAAAACAAAAGTATTGAATTGCAAATTAAAATAGGAAGTAGATTTTTGAAAAATTTTAAATTGTTATTAATAATATTTTTAAAAATATTAAATAAATAATAATAATTTGGGTAGATATCAGATATCTAAATGTTAAGGTATTAAAACTTACATAGTAGCTCACAAAATATTCAATGAGAAAATTGAGGTTCGTCTGCTGCTACCACCAGAGAATAGATATTTACATTTAAAATTTACAAATGCGAATGAAAATATTTTCGTCCAAAATGAGTGGTTTCAAAAAGTTAAATTGGAGAATTTCTTCGAGAAAATTTGTGATACGCACATGCTAAGTTATATTCACAAAATACAAAAAAAGAAGAAAAAAAAGAGCAACATGCACGATTATTTTTGTATTTGAATAAATATTTTCTTGAGTGAAAAACCTAAAAAGAAATTTCTTTGCACCGTTGGTATGTTAAATTGCACAGAAACGAAGAAATTAGGTTTTTATTAACGAGAAAAGTATTTTAAACCCATATAGATTTTTTACGAAAATTGTCTGCAAAAAATAACAACTAATATATTTTAGTTCGGGGGCCACAAAAAAAGGCTTCGCGGGCCGGATGCGGCCGCCGGGCAGCCAGTTGAAAACCCTTGGTCTAGACCAACAATGGGGAGGAACTTTCGTGTGACGTAGGTCAAATTTTTTCCAGTATTTTTTCTAAATTAAATGCTATCCCGAGTGTAACTAAGTCAAAGGTACTATTTGAAAGGGGGGTATCCATAATTTTAAAAACGCTAATTTCTTTTCAGTTGTAATAAAGGCAATACAAATATGTGAAATATCTATAATATTAGTGACTGAACTATTTAAAATTTTTTAGCGAAAAATGAAGATTTGTTGATTTTTCAAAATGATGAATTTTTTTTTTACTTTTTAAAAATATTAAAAAATCACAAATTATATTCTTGTAAATGAAAATGATATTTTTCATTTCATTATCCTATACAAGGAAATATTTATCTACAAAATATTGAATGCTTGAAAAGCGAGAATTTAGATTCCTACTTTAACACTATTTTTCGAAGGTTTCGTCGTAATATGAAATGATACTTTTCCGCAAATGATATGCGGCTCATGAAAATTTGCAGAAACTGAGAATACGGCAGTGATTTTGATAATATTCATCTAGCTTGAAAAATGTCGCCAAATTTTAATAACTTTTAAAATATTTAAAGCCATTAATTTGTTATTCCCAGTTAATTGTCTGATGACCCCGATAATTCTTTACGGTACGATTATGTATATAGTTTAAAATCCTCGCATTTCTTCAAGTGGCTATGGCTTTTTAAGTTTCCTTCGCGACAGAGCTTCGAAACGCAGCGTTAATAGATTTAAATTAAACTTATAGGTTAAATGAATTATATGAACCAACCAACGTTCCATTAACTGAAGTTCATTACCAATCTTTGAGAAATTTACTGTGATAAATAGTTAAATATTTGCATCAAAAATTAACCTTCAGTACTATGTTATCTAACAGGGATTTGTAAACTGTATTTGAAATTTAAAGTTAAACAATCTAATACAGTATAAATGCTTTAAGTAAACAAATTATGTAAGCAAGTCATATTGTTAATTTTTCACAATTTCATTTCGAATCACCAAGCTCATCCATGTTATCAAGCACATGCCTGTCTTGAAATAAATAAAGTTTTTAACTACAATCATACTTTTTAAAAAAAATTTCATACTAAGCAAGTGACTTAGTCACACTTCCTGACAACGTTGACTGTTTAATCATCACCTTTAATCACCTTGTTATTTAATCATCTCCTTTAATAAACAGGGTGTCCCAAAACGACAGCATAAACTCTGCACAGCTAGATTCCTCGTTGGGAGTACATAAAAACTGCCCAAAGAAGCTTTCCTGTACGATCCATAGTTTACGAGAAAAATACGAAAAACAAAGTATGACGTCACAGCCGGTG
>NC_092213.1:20867619-20879377 GCF_043381705.1 Parasteatoda tepidariorum
AACATTAGGAGGTTCGTCACCTGCATACATCCCACTAGTTTATTTCAAAATTGGCGAGTCACACTTCCCTAGTTTCCCTTGTTAGTCACACTTCCTGACAACGTTGACTGTTTAATCATCACCTTTAATTACCTTGTTACTCAATCATCTCCCTTAATATATATTGTTAGTGGCATTGCCTAAACTGAAATAAAATATATGCACATTACGGAACACAAATTCATATTAAAACAAAGAAAAAAATTGTGATAGATAGCTAGCGAATGTTTAACAGTTTTGGCGATATTGGGGCTAATTTTTAACGGAAGGCGAAATTAAAACTTGTTTGAATCCGGAACGAAGTTGAGAGACACATTGAAATTTTAGACGGCGATAAAACATTGTTATTTATGTTTTTTAATTCTTCCTTAATAGTTATGTGACGAATTTTGATAATGTTTTCGAACGCAAATGTGTATTTACGATCTTTAAAGCTTAATTCTCTGAAAGTGGTTACACGTTATTTTTTTACGAAATAATTTTTTAATTTGCGTTTTTAAAAAATATTAGTTTATTCGTTCGTAAAATAAGTGATAAAATAATAATTTCATTTTAATTAATTAGAACGAAAAAAATTCATGCTGCTTTTTTGTTTGGTTGCTGGTTCAAAATTAGAAAACAAATACACACATTTCATTTTTTTAGAGCATGTATAAGCATGAAATATATGATAACTAAATAAAATATAAAATTTCGAAGAAAGAAGTTTTCGATGTATGCACGAAATAAATCAAAAACGCAGAGAGGAAAAATTCCTGGTTAAATTACCGTACTGCGTGATAATTATGTATCTGGTAAGAAAAAAAACATGATTTTGGTTAACAAATACAAAATATACGCTATTAAAACCTTCATTTAGTAATTTTTCCATTAATTTGGAAGTGATTTAAAGTTATAGTTTTTATTACCACACAGATAGAAAGAAATACAAAACGGAAAAATAAATTTAACCAAATAAATGACTTTTATGCCATGCTCAAAGGTATCATGATAAAGTTAACAAATTTTACCACATTAACAAAATTTTATCACACATTATAAAACCATATTTTAATTTAATTTTACCGAAATAGATATAAAATCACTTCGGTGAAAATTATCGAGCTTTTTCCTGCTCTCATAGAGCCAGAAATACCGTAAATTTTACCATATCCTGGTAGTTTTCATACGTTTTTTCTCAGGGCATGTTACGTAAATATTATTAAGCATTGTTATAAATATTACACCATTATCACTGTAATTATTGGAAAATTGTACACTTTCCCGTAGATTTTGCAATAACCCCAAACGATGGCTAAGATGGGGACTATTTTTTTCGTAGCAAAAAATTCCACTGCCTCATGATTGTTCTGCTAAAATATCAGTTAATTCTAACAAGTACTTTTAAAATTATCGATTTTTGAAATCCTAATTTTAATTATAATCACCCTTTATATTGCTTTTATATTCAAGATCTTCTTATACAGGGTTATTCATAATTCCCTCCGCCTGTAAACGCCATTTTTCTTTACTACAACTGGCTTCAGTGGTACATGTTACTAATAATTTCATATGTTCTTTTTTGCCATATTCGTCTCCTTTTTTTTACTAAACGCGTCGAAACCCCGGAATTATAAATAACTCTGCTATGTGGGTAATTGGTTGCTTTTTTTCTTCATTTTTTCATTATTATTAATTTATTCGGCAACGCTTTATTTATAAAAATGTTCAGCCTAGTGTTAGAAGCAAAGTTCGTTAACTTCGTAACACGATATAAATAAAATAAAACTAAAAGACCATCCAGAAGAAATCTGTTTCTCAAAAGAATGTGGTGATCCAAGTTAAATTGGATAGATTATTGAACATGCCCCCTGGAATTCGAAGAATTTATTTTTCGAGGAAATCGTTTTACTATTATTGTTTCTGGTGATGTGAGTGGGCAGAAATAAACGTTTCTTATACCTTCCTCCTACATCAAACAATTTGTGCTGTATTTCCTAAATCTAACAAGAGAAATATATTCGATGTTTCTTAAGAATTCTAGTTTAAGATATAATATTTTCGAACTTTACAAACTTCCGAATTTGAAGTAAATATGTAATTTTATATTTAATTGAAAATTCGATTTAGTAATTTTAATAACTGTTTTTTAGTGCTTTTAAAAAACGAAGAAAATTATTTTGATTAGTTTTTAGAATTGTTCCAAACAAGAAGTACACAGACTATGCTCATAAATCTTTTATGAGAAATTTTTTTAATTTAAAATTTATAAATTTATATTTCTGATTTTTGAAATAAGAACAAATATTGTGTTTCTATATTAAAGGTTTCTGGCTTAATTGAAACATATTTCTCCATACTTTAAAATAAAATGTTACTTTCCCCTTTGTAAAATTTTTTTTACTATAAAATAACCCATGAAATTTGTTTTTTCAAGTTGATTGAAGTCAAAGGAAAGCAATATGACTGAAATATGTATAGATAATCCAAATTTTTAGTTATCTTCAATACACTGTAAAAAAAATATTACATTGTATTTAGTATCTTAAGTTCGCATTCTGTAAAACTACGAAATAATTTACTCTAGAATTTCGTTTCAATTTGACTGAAGCAGATAATATTTTGTAAACGGATAAAAATGTTAGCAATTAATACGAATTTTAATTGAAAAATACAGTTTGTGCCTTATCTTCCACATGACTTGATGTTCATTTGCAATTAATGTTTGAAATTTTCTTGAACAAAATTGTCATATCTTTTATTCCTTTAGCCATTTTTTTAATAAATAAAATATAAAAACTGTTTTTCAAATTTATTGGAAACAAATGAAAGCAAAATAACTGATAGCAGTGTAGTAAACAGTGTATACAGTAAGACTTAACAGTGTATTAAAGACAACTAGAAGAAATTAGAATCTAAATTTGTTCTAGTTGTCTTCAATACACTCTTAAATAAAATCGTTACACCTTAATTTGACTAAGGAAACATTTTTTTCGGTAAATAGATCAAAATTGTAGCCATCGATGGGAATTTTATTCATAAAATACAGATTTTTCTGTATTAAATACAAGAAGCTTTAATATCAAAACAATGGCAATAAGCAGGACATTTTGGTATCGTTTTCTGCTTCCGTCAAAGAGAGTTCTTATGTTAAAATATTATGTAGCAGTGTTATGTAAAGAAACAGTTCGTACATGCAACACGTATCTGTAGTTTTGATTTACCGGATTCATTCGAGTGAATCATAGCGTTAAATCTGAGGCTGCAATTATCTGAAGCTTCCTAACTCACCTTGACTATCAGAGAATCTAACAACAGACTTGGTACCATCTCAGCAGGTAACCAATGGATATCGTTAACTTAGCCCTCCACATTGATGATCAAGTATAGTGCGGCTTTCAGGAGAACTCCTCCAGACACCCGTCTTGTGTCGTGGCGGGTACTATGGTTACGAGGAAAGGTCACTTCGAATAGGGTGAGGGATGAATAGTTTTGTCTTAATCTTAGTGTAGGTCGTCGTTAGTTAACCAATCGCCACCTTCTTTTCTCCATTTCACCCCCTTTTAGAAATGTGTTCTCGCTTGTTACCATAGCAGCAGACAGCCCCAGACAGCAGGCAGTCTCAGTCGGGAGGAGTTCTCCTCAAAGGGCACTATACACAGAGAACACGCCACTGTCCTCGACGGATAACAACACCATAGCAAATTGACGCATATCCCTCTCTTTTTGACGTGATTAACCCTTTTGGGTCACAGACAATGTCAAATTTTTTGACTGCAACATTGGAGACCATATTCTATTCTACTATGAGAAATCTGTTAAAAATTTTCAGTTGGATTTCCTAACAGAAAATTTCTTTCAGCGTGTTTTCTTTTCCTTTTTTTTTTTTTGGAGCTTACAGAAATTCCCATGCAACCCTTCTTACAGAGGTCTTAGATATTAGAAAGATGATACATATAATCTGAATTTTCTAACAGACTTTAGAAAGATGCAACTTTTCTAAAAGTCTCACTTATATTTCCGTCTGGGAAAAAACGTCAGGGAAGCCATTAAATGTAACCACTATGTTACCTTTAAAAAAATTGAACGTCCCATATGTTTTCCGTGCATCCTTTACACAATTCTAAAATTTATTAAAGCCTTTATTTTTTTAGAAAGATGCAACTTTTTTAAAAGTCTCACTTATATTTCCGTCTGGGAAAAAACGTCAGGGAAGCCATTAAATGTAACCATTATGTTACCTTTAAAAAAAATTTAACGTCCCATATGTTTTCCGTGCATCCTTCACACAATTCTAAAATTTATTAAAACCTTTTCTTTCACCAAGTTTTTTTTTTTAATGTGGTCCGAAGGATTAGGTAAATGCACCAAATAAGCATATTTCATGTTCCAAGGCATAAGCATATTTTACTGATCGAATTTTTAATTTCATTCAGAATGCAGTTATTTGTATTATTTGTTTATCCCAGTATACAACCGTATTTATCTAAAAAATGCAATTTATAAAGTAATTTTCTACAAGGAAATGAAAAAAAATTGATTTTGCGCCTTTTATGTCTCGTTTAAATTACACTTTTTTTTTACTATTTTTTTAATTAATTTCATTCAAGGGTATTTCATTTAAATTATTTGCTCTTAAAATTGAGTGAAAATGAAGCTTAAAGCAATAAAAGAATGAGTGAAAAAAAATTTATTAAGAAAAATTATAATTCTATCCTATCTTTTAAAATGTAAAAATTATATTTTAGATCAAGAAAAATGAATTTCGCTACTAATAACTCGCACTTAGTTGATGTCACGAAAGCTAAGTCAAGTTCCTTTTCTATAAAAAAGGATCAAGTTTTTATTTTAATTTACATACTTAAATACTTAATTTTGTATTTGATAATTTGATTTTTAAAATTATGTGTAGAAATTTTATTATTTTTATTTCAATTTTATTGAATTTTTTCTTTTCTTTTTCAATTCAAGCGTAATATTTAATAAAATATTTTTTTGTTGATTTTCTCTTATCGAAAATTCACATATGTATTCCCATGATAGTATGCATAAATTAAATGTAAAATTTTTAGTCTTTTATTAATAATGTTAAGAGTTTTGCATTAGAAAAAATAATAATAAGAGCTAAACTTATTGTTTAATATAAAATCATCCTATTTGTTAGTAGATATTAATGTTTAAATTAACTTTCGGTATTTTAATTGTGCTTTTCATTATCTTATTTTTTCAGTTCGATAAGGTGTTTTCATACATTTGCTTATAAATTTATCGATGAAATTAATTATATGAAATGGAAGAAATATTTTTGTTTTGAAAAGAAATGCTTAAGGTTTTTTTTACTTTACAGAGAAAAACAATTCTGTCAAAAAAAGTTGTCTCTTCAAGAAGAGAAAAATATTCTGCTTTGTAAAACCGAAATATACAGATTTTAAACCATTAATTCGATAATGGTTAACTGCAATTTTTGGTTTTCCAAATTAAACTTCGTATTACCATACAATTTAGTAAAAAAAGAACGGAAAAGTAAATTCAAAAGTGAAACTTGTTTTATGCCACGCTCAAAGGAATCATGATAAGTGGATAAAATTTTGAAACATTTCAAAATTAAACTTCGTATTACCATGCATTTAGTAAAAAACAGAACTTAAAAGTAAATTCGTGCGTGAAATTTGCTTTATGACTTGATCAAAGGAATCATGATAAAAGGACAAAATTTTACAACGTTTATCAAATTTTATCACAGATTATAAAACCATGCTTTATTATTAATTTTACCAAAATCATTACCAAAAAAATTACCGAGATTTTTCCTGCGTCCAAAGAGCTAGAAACACGGTAAATTTAACTATCCTTTGGCAGTTTGGAGCATGCTTTTTTGCTGGGTGTTTTTTTAATATGCGTGTATTTTAAAAGTCTAGTTTATAAATCAGTCATAAGACTTAATTATTTCTTTTACTTTAATAGATTTTTAATTCGCCAAAACGAATTTATCAGACTATTGTGTAATAAATGCCATAAATAAATGAATAAAAATCGAAAAAAAATATAACTCGGAGTAATTGTAATTAAAAGTGTAATAATAATCAATTATTAACATAAAACTTTCATGAAATCATACATAATAAGTGCAATGTGCTATGTTAACGTGTAGTGTAAAAGAGGATAAAATGACATATAGGATGTAAAGAAAGTTTAAAAACGGTCAAATATCTTGAGAAATATACATTGGATCGAAAAATTGAAAATAGTCACTTTCAATGTTTTTTAAAAGCTATCCAATGATATCAGACTTTACTTGAAGGGTTACCCTAAGGGTGAGGTGGAGGGGGCAACTTTAAAATCTGAAATAAAAACCAAATTTTTTTTCAGGTTTGGATTTTACAAAAAAAATTAACCCTATTTTAGCTATAAACTTGGGTATTTAGGACTATATATATATTTCACATTCGACCTAAAAATTGCCAGGCATTCTCTGAAATGGTTAAGTATTATACGTACTGCTAGAGTATCGTATAAGGCTAATGGAAGATACAAAAATCATGAGTATAGGATTATTTTAGTTTTTATTTAAATAAATTCCAGAAATCAAGGAAAGCTTATGATTTTCGAAAGCAAATTTCTGACTTGCAAAATTTTTTTCTGTTACTCCGAATTCAGAAGATTTCATAAGAGCAGATTAATGTTCTATTCAAATAATTATATCATAAATAGAGATTTTGCATGTCTCGTCGGTAAATTAATTGCATTTGTTTAAGGTGTTTCATAATTAAAAAGGAATTTAAACTAGTTTTAAAAAATATGCAAAATATTTAAGTTATATATTTTTTTTGCTATTTTTTGTTTATTTCTTACAAAAAATAAAATTGTTAATGTCAGCTAATTTCACAGAAGTTAAATTTTAAAAAATTACTACAACGTTTTTAGGCATATATCACACCATATTTTGACAGACTACTTCAAAATATGTACAAAAAACTAAGCTAGCAATTTTTAATTCTTTCCTAATTTTTTTTATCCTGAAATATGAAAATGAATTAAAAATGAAGTAGAGAAAACTACAAGAGAATTTTTATTAATTAGTCTCTTTTGCGAAGCTTTTTTACAAGACTACGCATTTATAACTGAATTAATTCTACTTTATGATGTAATGAAATTAGCCCTATCATCATCACTTTTTCGGTATCAGATAAAAACCATGGAAAAAGTCTCAGTGAATTCTAAAATATAAAAAGACAGAGAAGAAGGCAGAAGCGCCAGAATTTTTTTTAAATACACATAAAAAAGTTCTTAAATGAGTTTTATTCGGAAAGCCGCCGAATTTATCCTTTCATCTTTTTTGATATGATTTTTTATTAAAATTATTTTTTGCGTCGAACACATTGGAATTACTTTAGAGCATTTTTAGCAAAAACTGCTTCAAACTATAACTAAGATGTTGTCTAGAAAGAATTGCATTAAAAACTCATCGTTTGAAACTACAAACATATTTTTTAATTTTTTGTTTTTTTTTCCTTCAAATTTTAATAGCTCTAATTAATGAAATATAACTAACTGTAGGTAATTTTGAACTCCCGGATTAATTAATTCAATTTCTTAGCATCAGCTTAATTATATAATGATAAACTGGAAAAAAATATCATGTCTTTGAGTGAGATAAGTTTAACGATAATTCATAGTTAATTAGAGTGATACGCGAGTTCAGAACAGTAACGAATATACACTTGAAATTTAAGAAATAAAATATTTCGAAATGTCTTCACTTTTTATTCATTAAAATGCAGACATATAAAATTTTCAGAAAATATATTAAAGATTGAACGAGCATTAACCTTAAAAACATTCCATATTACTTTTTTAATTATTTACAACAAATCAATTCTTAGCTACTAACAAAAGCTTTACCTGTTGAATTGAATATTTCTTAATAATGTGTCTCTAAATTAAACTAATGTTTATTAAAATATAAACAGTCGTTAAAAGTAGAAACTGCAATAATCTGTGCATTCAAAAAAAATTGCAATAATAATAAATAATAACAGTTTATGGGAATGAGGTGATATTGTGGATGTTTCCCTTAAAATACAAAAAAAATCATTTGTCTTAGTAATAGAAAACATAGCACTTGGTGTGGATTGGAAAAGATGGATTTTTGTTGACAAGAGCAAAATTCAAAATTGATGGAAGATAATGCTTCACATAACATTTTCAGACAATGCCTGGTGAAAACACAATAAGTTGCAAGCGTTGAAAACAGGCATGTAAGCTGTAACAATCTTTTTATTTCGTAAAAGAATAATAATGAGCTCAAGTTGCAAAATAAAAAGAATGTCTTTTCAAAAACATTTTATGCAAAAATAATAAATTTAAATTATACAGTTGGGACAGGCTACAAATGACAAATTACCCACTACCTGTCTGACCATAAGCCAATTCAAAAGTATTTTCTCAAAGCCATTGGAGTAAAAGAAAGATACATTATAAGCGCATTATCACAAAAGAACACTGCCAAAAGTCAAGCTGAGTAAGCTAAAACTTTCCCTTTTGATGGTTTAGCAATCCTTGAGTTGTATTTCGTTAATTTTGAGAATCACTTTGTTGTGAAATTACATGATTTGCGATAAAACGTGAGTTCTTAGTTATATGACTATTTTTGTTTCCTCTACTCGAAACCTCATCGCAGTTCATTGTAGAATATAGTTAACTAGAATGAAAACTAGACAATCGAAAATAAAGTGAAGAGACAAACTTTCCAAATGTACGGTGGTCAAGGAATTGGCTTCGTCCCATGAAGTTCAAAGACATCCCATGTTCGAATCCCGCTTCAGGGTTTTACGTAGTTTATCTCTTTGTTGTATGTATTTTTGCTCGGGTGACATTGACCCAAACTATACGGTGTTCATGTTAAAGATTAGGAAAGTTATGTACATTAAGCGGAAAAAAGTAGAATGACGAAATATTTCTTTCACTTTGACGAAATATGTATCCTCGAAGAAGTGACGAAATTTTTGCTCGGAGCATATGCCAAGAAATGGTATCGTCAAAAACGAAGAAAGTTTCGTGAAATTTGAGCAACTATATTTTACAGTGAACTCTGGAATATCATATGTTAATATTTAAATAATTTGGAAGACTTAAGGCCGAAATATTTGTTGGAAATAAAGTTAGCCTAATAATGTAAACTCTAAATGTTTACTGTGGTTGAAGATAGAAAGGTTAAAAATAGATTTTGATACTCAATTGTGACGTTGAATAATAATAGTTATACACTTGCATTGAAATAAAAAGGCAGCTGGTTCATTTACTGAGAATAGAAGTATTTTCATTTACTCTTATTAATTCTAATTAAAACAAATTAACTGATTATTTATTTAAAGAGGGATTCGAAATGATTAAAAAATTAATTATGAATTTTTGAAATGAAATATATTTAAGAGCAAGGAAAAGTGTAATGACTAGACAGTCTTTTTATTTGTTTAAATTCGATCAAGATGTTAAAAATGATATCTTTTAGGAATATATACATAGTTATTTTCGGAGATTTTCATTGAAAAGTAGCATAGAAATAATACTTACAACTTAAATGTGAAATCAGTAAAATAAATTCCAAAATTTTTTTTAAGGATTTCTGCAATTACTTATTAAATGTCTATGTGCTTCAGAAAAGTTTAAAAAGGCAGATCAGTGTTAGTGGCAGAGGAACTGTAAATGTTTTAAGAAACAATATATTTTCGCGTTTACAAGATCTGAAATAATTCATATTTGTTAGTGTTTCTGAAAATAAATTGAATCTCACATCTTTAATAATTAAAGTAAATGTTTCTTTTAACCGGGCTAGCAAGGTTATCAGGGTACTAGGCCCATGTATAAGAGGTCGTGAGTTTGATCCCTGACGGCCAAAGACTCCCCGTGTAGTAAATAGTGATAGGTGCACGTTAAATCTGTCGGATCACAAAGTCTTCCAAGTCCCCATAACAAATCAATACCTCTTGCAGTACTAAATTGGAGATTGATCGTTCTCTGGTTCAGGTCAAACTTACGACTTGTGTAAAGATGAAAGGTGTGTGAATGAGCCCTCCTCGTAAACGGGTACTAATGTATGCGGCAAAATCGTATTCTTGTCATTGTCGGCGCCACTTAAAAATAATACATAAATAATACAAGAGAAATAAGTCCCGCAGTGGACTGATCGTTAAGACACAGTTCCCAGCAGATCACCGAAGTCAAGCATTAATGGCTGAGGTCAGTGTGCGGGTGGGTGACCACTTGGATCAGTCTGCGTTAGGACCGAGGGTGTGCGGTATTGGTCCTCGTTAAACTGTTCTACCGTAAAGTGCTCGACTTCACGTGCAGGTCGTCGGGCTACCAAAGCGGGGTGCCATCCTCTCTGCAGAGGATCAAAATTGTGATAGCATATGTTCGGATCATCCTCAGGGATGTTTCCCAGACCGTCGCCAATAGCCCATTGTGTAGCTCTAGTGCGACGTAAATGAACAACAACAAGAGACATAATGCAAGAGTCGCACTTTCACTAAGTACGCTTGTTGGTATTTGCAAACGGCATTAGAAACAGCAACAGATATTTTTGTCTCTTCAGAATCATATATGCTGCAGTCCTAAATGGCGGATAAGGTGGACAGTTTTAACTGCCAATCCTTAAAAACTGTTGCTAAATTTTTATCAGTCGAGACTAAATTTTTATTATCGACCGAGAGGGATGTGTGAAAATAAAATTTTCGCATGGGATTAACATTGGGGATTGTCGCAATTTTAATCTCTCCTTTTTAGACGACAAATTGCGCGTACTAATGTTTTCTAGCTTACAGTTCTGTTTATATCGAAAAACAAATTTACTGCAGTTAGTTAAATGTTCTTTAAAAATCATTTTCCCTTCATCATTTTGTCAGGGCCGTGGTCGAGAGCAACCAAGCAGAATGTTGAAAGCTATCTGAAATCATATTCTTATAAAGTTTATAGTTACGTTTTTGATATGTGTTTTTAGTAATCAAAATTACCTTACGTCAAAAGTAATTGAAATAAAAAATATAATTAAGTACTAAAGTGCCAGTGCATGAGGAAATCTGCTTGATTGTAGTAAATTTCACTTGAATATGCTGGATGCAATAAATAGCATTATTTTTGGTGCCGAATCAGTAAATTTTTTAAGTTTATCTTTGAGTAGAGTTATTGTGCTTTTTCTTATGAGTCAACTGCTAACTGCTGGTGAAATTAATGGTTTTTTAGAAGGATATAAATATGAATATGGAAATATAGGGTGTGAAAAAAACAAACATGGACAAACAATTTTTAATATATCTTCATAAAAATAAATAAACAAAACATAACAAATAATAATAAAAGTAGACTTCTACTGATAAATAAATTTAATAGGCTTCAAAGTGTCCACCTTTTGCAAAAGTGCAGAGGCTCAAACTCTGACTGAAATTTTCCGCAATGGGTTTTAAATTTTCTACATTTAATCTATCACATTCCCCCAAAGAGATTGCTATATAAAGTTCAAACTTTTATGTGCTTTAGTGCAGGCTCTAGACTCCAAAATGCACACTAAAAAAATTCCGTATTAAACTACGTGAAAATATACCGGCACTCAGGGTGCCAGTCCATTTTACCGGATGATGCTATGAAACCAAAAAAATCGGATATGCCGAAATTTTTACATTAAAAATTACCGTTAAATCACTGAATCACTCTAATTAAATGGATATTACTATATCCATTATTA
>NC_092213.1:20879877-20883121 GCF_043381705.1 Parasteatoda tepidariorum
GAAAAAACGTCTGGGAAGCCATTAAATGTTACCATTATGTTACCTTTAAAAAAATTGAACGTCCCATATGTTTTCCGTGCATCCTTCACACAATTCTAAAATTTATTAAAACCTTTATTTTTTTAGAAAGATGCAACTTTTTTAAAAGTCTCACTTTTATTTCCGTCTGGGAAAAAACGTCTGGGAAGCCATTAAATGTTACTATTATGTTACCTTTAAAAAAATTGAACGTCCCATATGTTTTCCGTGCATCCTTCACACAATTCTAAAATTTATTAAAACCTTTACTTTTTTAGAAAGATGCAACTTTTTTAAAAGTCTCACTTATATTTCCGTCTGGGAAAAAACGTCTGGGAAGCCATTAAATGTCACCATTATGTTACCTTTAAAAAAATTGAACGTCCCATATGTTTTCCGTGCATCCTTCACACAATTCTAAAATTTAATAAAACCTTTTCTTTCACCAAGTTTTTTTCTAATGTGGTCCGATGGATTAGGTAAATGCACCAAATAAGCATATTTTATGTTCCAAGGCATAAGCATATTTTACTGATCGAATTTTTAATTTCATTCAGAATGCAGTTATTTGCATTATTTGTTTATCCCAGTATACAACCGTATTTATCTAAAAAATGCAATTTATAAAGTAATTTTCTACAAGGAAATGAAAAAAAATTGATTTTGCGCCTTTTATGTCTCGTTTAAATTACACTTTTTTTTTACTATTTTTTTAATTAATTTCATTCAAGGGTATTTCATTTAAATTATTTGCTCTTAAAATTGAGTGAAAATGAAGCTTAAAGCAATAAAAGAATGAGTGAAAAAAAAATTATTAAGAAAAATTATAATTCTATCCTATCTTTTAAAATGTAAAAATTATATTTTAGATCAAGAAAAATGAATTTCGCTACTAATAACTCGCACTTAGTTGATGTCACGAAAGCTAAATCAAATTCCTTTTCTATAAAAAAGGATCAAGTTTTTATTTTAATTTACATACTTAAATACTTAATTTTGTATTTGATAATTTGATTTTTAAAATTGTGTGTAGAAATTTTATTATTTTTTTTTCAATTTTATTGAATTTTTTCTTTTCTTTTTCAATTCAAGCGTAATATTTAATAAAATATTTTTTCGTTGATTTTCTCTTATCGAAAATTCACATATGTATTCCCATGATAGTATGCATAAATTAAATGTAAAATTTTTAGTCTTTTATTAATAATGTTAAGAGTTTTGCATTAGAAAAAATAATAATAAGAGCTAAACTTATTGTTTAATATAAAATCATCCTATTTGTTAGTAGATATTAATGTTTAAATTAACTTTCGGTATTTTAATTGTGCTTTTCATTATCTTATTTTTTCAGTTCGATAAGGTGTTTTCATACATTTGCTTATAAATTTATCGATGAAATTAATTATATGAAATGGAAGAAATATTTTTGTTTTGAAAAGAAATGCTTAAGGTTTTTTTTACTTTACAGAGAAAAACAATTCTGTTAAAAAAAGTTGTCTCTTCAAGAAGAGAAAAATATTCTGCTTTGTAAAACCGAAATATACGGATTTTAAACCATTAATTCGATAATGGTTAACTGCAAATTTTGGTTTTCAAAATTAAACTTCGTATTACCATACAATTTAGTAAAAAAAAAACTGAAAAGTAAATTCAAAAGTGAAACTTGTTTTATGCCACGCTCAAAGGAATCATGATAAATGGATAAAATTTTAAAACATTTCAAAATTAAACTTCGTATTACCATGCATTTAGTAAAAAACAGAACTTAAAAGTAAACTCGTGAGTGAAATTTGCTTTATGTCTTGATCAAAGGAATCATGATAAAAGGACAAAATTTTACAACGTTTACCAAATTTTATCACAGATTATAAGACCATGCTTATAATCTGTGATAAAATTTGGTATTATTAATTTTACCAAAATCATTACCGAAGCGCGCTTCGGTAATGATTACCGAGATTTTTCCTGCGTCCAAAGAGCTAGAAACACGATAAATTTAACTATCCTTTGGCAGTTCGGACCATGCTTTTTTCCTCGGTGTTTTTTTATATGCGTGTATTTTAAAAGTCTAGTTTATAAATCAATCATAAAACTTAATTATTTCTTTTATTTTAATAGATTTTTAATTCGCCAAAGCGAATTTATCAGACTATTGTGCAATAAATGCGATAAATAAATGAAGAAAATTCGAAAACAAATTATAGCTTGGAGTAATTGTAATTAAAAGTTTAATAATAATCAGTTATTAACATAAAACTTTCTTGAAATCATACATAATAAGTGTAATATGCTATGTAAACGTGTAGTGTAAAAGAGGATAATGTGACATATAGGATGTAAAGGAAGTATAAAAACGGTCAAATATCTTGAGAAATATACATTGAATCGAAAAACTGAAAATAGTCACTTTCAATATTTTTTAAAAGCTATTCAATGATATCAGACTCTACTTGAAGGGTTACCCTAAGGGTGAGGTGGAGGGGGCAACTTTAAAATCTGAAATAAAAACCGAATTTTTTTTCAGGTTTGGATTTTACAAAAAAAATTAACCCTATTTTAGCTATAGACTTGGGTATTTAGGACTATATATATATATTTCACATTCGACCTAAAAATTGCCAGGCATTCTCTGAAATGGTTAAGTATTATACGTACTGCTAGAGTATCGTATAAGGCTAATAGAAGATACAAAAATCATGAGTGTAGGATTATTTTAGTTTTTATTTAAATAAATTCCAGAAATCAAGGAAAGCTTATGATTTTCGAAAGCAAATTTCTGACTTGCAAATTTTTTTTCCGTTACTCCGAATTCAGAAGATTTCATAAGAGCAGATTAATGTTCTTATTCAAATAATTATATCATAAATAGAGATTTTGCATGTCTCGTCGGTAAATTAATTGCATTTGTTTATGGAGTTTTATAATTAAAAAGGAATTTAAACTAGTTATAAAAAATATGCAAAATATTTAAGTTATATATATTTTTTTGCTGTTTTTTATTTATTTCTTACAAAAAATAAAAATGTTAATGTCAGCTAATTTCACAGAAGTTAAATTTTAAAAAATTGCTACAACGTTTTCAGGCATATATCACTCCATATTTTGACAGACTACTTCAAAATACGTAGAGAAAACTAAGCTAACAATTCTTAATTCTTTCCTAACTTTTTTTATCCTGAAATATGAAAATGAATTAAAAATGAAGGAGATTTTTCCTGCGTCCAAA
>NC_092213.1:20883352-20918429 GCF_043381705.1 Parasteatoda tepidariorum
TTATAAGCGCATTATCAAAGAAGAGTTTTTTTTTTTTCCTTCAAATTTTAATAGCTCTAATTAATGAAATATAACTAACTGTAGGTAATTATGAACTCCCGGATTAATTAATTCAATTTCTTAACATCAGCTTAATTATATAATGATAAACTGGGAAAAAAATATCATATCTTTGAGTGAGATAAGTTTAACGATAATTCATAGTTAATTAGAGTGATACGCGCGTTCAGAACAGTAACGAATATACACTTGAAATTTAAGAAATAAAATATTACGAAATGTCTTCACTTTTTATTCATTAAAATGTGGAAATATAAAATTTTCAGAAAATATATTAAAGATTGAATGAGCATTAACCTTAAAAACATTCAATATTACTTTTTTAATTATTTACAACAAATCAATTCTTAGCTACTAACAAAAGCTCTGCCTATTGAATTGAACATTTCTTAATAATGTGTCTCTAAATTAAACTAATGTTTATTAAAATATAAACAGTCGTTAAAAGTAGAAACTGCAATAATCTGCGCTTTCAAAAAAATTATAATAATAATAATAAATAATAACAGTTTATGGGAATGAGGTGATATTGTGGATGTTTCCCTTAAAATACAAAAAACAAATCATCTGTCGTTGTAATAGAAAAGATAGCACTTGGTGTGGATTGGAAAAGATGGATTTTTGTTGACAAGGGCAAAATTCAAAATTTATGGAAGATAATGCTTCACATAATATTTTCGGACAATGCCTGGTGAAAACAAAATAAGTTTCAAGCGTTGAAAACAGGCACGTAAGCTGAAACAATCTTTTTATTTCGTAAAAGAATAATAATGAGCTCAAGCTGCAAAATAAAAAAAATATTTTTTCAAAAACATTTTATGCAAAATAATAAATTTAAATTATACAGTTGGGACAGGCTACAAATGACAAATCACCCTCTACCTGTCTGACCATAAGCCAATTCAAAAGTATTTACTCAATGCCATTGGAGTAAAGGAGAGATTCATTATAAGCGCATTATCAAAGAAGAGCATTGCCAAAAGTCAAACCGAGTAAGCTGAAACTTTCACTTTTAACGATTTAGCAATCCTTGAGTAGTATTTCTTTAATTTTGAGAATCATTTCGTCACGAAATCATATATTTGTGATGAAACGTGAGTTTTTAATTATATGGCGAATTTGTTTCCTCTACTCGAAACGTCATCACAGTGCATTGTGGAATATAGTTAACTAGAATGAAAACTAGACGATCAAAAATAAAGTGACGAGACAAACTTTCCAAATGTATGGTGGTCATGGAATGGGCTTCGTCCCTTGAAGTCTAAAGAGGTCCCATGTTCGAATCCCGCTTCAGGCCTTTATGTAGTTTATCTCTCCATTGTATGTGTTTTTGCTCGGGTGACATTGACCCAAACTATACGGTGTTCATGTTAAAGATTAGGAAAGTTATGTACATTAAGCGGAAAAAAGTAGAATGACGAAATATTTCTTTCACTTTGACGAAATATCTATCCTCGAAGAAGTGACGAAAGTTATTTTGTCAAACCGACGAAAATTTTGCTCGGAGCATATGCCAGGAAATGGTATCGTCAAAAACGAAGAAAGTTTCGTGAAATTTGAGCAACTATTTTTACAGTGAACCCTAGAATATCATATGTTAAAGAACATTTAACTAAATCCAGTAAAATTTGTTTCTCGATATAAACAGAATTGTAAGCTAGAAAACATTAGTACGCGCATTTTATCGTTTGAAAATGGGAGATTAAAATTTTAACAATCCCCAATGTTAATCCTATACGAAAATTTCATTTTCGCAGATCCCCTTCGCTCGGACTGATAAAAATTTAGTATCAATTTTTAAGGATTGGCAGTTAAAACTGCCCCCCTTATCCGCCGTTTAGGATTTCAGCATATATGATTCTGAAGAGACAAAAATATCTGTTGTTGATTTTTCTAATGCCATTTGCAAATAACAACAAACCTACTTAGTGAAAGTGCGACTTTTGCTTTTCAGTAGCGCCATCTATGACCAAGAATACGACTTGCCACATACATCAGAACCCGTTTCAGGACTCATTCATACACCTTTCATCTATACGCAGGTCGTAAGTTTGATCTGAACCAGAGAACTATCAATCTTCAATTTAGTACAGCAAGAGGTATTGATTTTTCATGGGAACTTGGAAGACTTTGTATTCCGACAGATTTAACGTGCACCAATCACTATTTCCTACACAGGGAGTCTTTGGCCGGCAGGGATCAAAGTCACGACCTCTTAGACATGGGCCTAGCACCCTAATAACCATGCTAGCTCGGCCCAAAGAAACTTTTACTTTAATTATTAAAGATGTGAGATTCAATTTATTTTCAGAAAAACTAACAAATATGAATTCTTTCATATTTTCTAAACTCGAAAATACATTGATTCTTAAAACATTTGCAGTTCCTCTGTCGCTAACACTGAATTGCCTTTTTAAACTTTTCTGAAGCACATAGACATTTGACAAGTAATTGCAGAAATCCTAAAGAAAGCCTTTGGAATTTATCTTACTGATTTCACATTTAAGTTGTAAGTACTATTTCTATGCTACTTTTTCATGAAAATCTATAGAAATAACTATGTATATATTCCTAAAACATATCATTTTTAAGATCTTGATCGAATTGAAACAAATAAAAAGACTGTCTAGTCATTACACTTTTCCTTGCTCTTAAATTTATTTTATTTCCTAAATTCATAATAAATTTTTTAATCATTTATAATCCTTCTTTAAACAAATAATCAGTTATTTTTTTTTAATTAAAATTATTAAGAGCAAATAAAAATACTTCTATTCTCAGTTAATGTACCAGCTACCTTTTTATTTCAATGCAAGTGTCTAACTATTATTATTCAACGTCACAATTGCGCATCAAAATCTATTTTTAACCTTTCTTTCTTCAACCACAATACACATTTAGCATTTACATTATTAGGTTAACTTTTATTTCCAACAAATATTTTGGCCTTAAGTCTTCAATCAAATTATTTAAATATTAAAAACCATTTTTCTTTCATAATTATGTCAAGACCGTGGTCACCAGCAATCAAATAAAATGTTGAAAGCTATCTAAAATCATATTCTTATAACGTTTATAGTTACGTTTTTGATATGTGTTTTTATTAATCAAAATTATCTTAAGTCAAAATTAATTGAAATGAAAAATGTAATTAGGTACTAAAGTGCCATTGCATTAGAAAATTTGCTTGATTGTAGTAAATTTTCACTTGAATTTGTTGGAAGCAATCAATAGCATTATTTTTAATGCCGAATCAGTTAATTTTGTGAGTTTATCTTTGAGTAGAGTTATTGTGCTTTTTCTTATGAGTCAACTGATAAAAGCAGGTGAAATTAATGGTTTTTCAGAAGGATATAAATATGGATATTGAAATATATGGCGCGGCGAAAAAACATGGTCAAACAGTTTTTAATATAACATTATAAAAATAAATAAACAAAACATGACAAATAATAATAAAAGTAGACTTTTATTGATAAATGAATTTAATAGGCTTCAAAGTGTCCGCCTTTTGCAAAAATGCAGAGGAGCAAACACTGACTGAAATTTTCAGCAATGGGTTTTAAATTTTCTACATTTAATCTATCATATTCCCCCAAAGTGATTGCTATATAAAGTTTAAACTTTTATGTGCTTTAGTGCCAGCTCTAGACTCCAAAATACATACTAAAAAAATTCCGTATTAAACTACGTGAAAATATACAGGGACTCAGGGTGCCAGTCCTTTTTACCGGAAAATGTTATGAAACAAAAAAATCTGATATACCGAAATTTTCCCAGTAAAAATTACCGTTAAATCACTGAATCACTCTAATTAAATGGAAATTACTAAAAAAAATTACGATAGAATATTTAACGGTAAAAATGGATTTTTTGGTAATATGGATTTTACAGACAATGCTCTCAAAATGCTGGTACCTAATACCGTAATTTGATCCAAAGTTTTTTACAGATTGAACCATACACTGCAATCCAAACGACATAAATTACGTAATCGTTTTAATGCCGTAGATAAAGCTTGATATTGCATAAAAAGTCAAACATGAATACGTGCTAAGATATATAAAATAAAATATTGTTATCGTTGCATATCTCCATTGTTTAGCAACGCTAAATCAGGTCCATAAAATCTCTCACTCCAATAAAATCTAATACCAGAATTGGATTTAAGAAAAGATTTTGTCTGGAAAGCCCCAAACAACGATGCCGTGGTTTATGGTCAAGGGTGGCCTGCTGGTCAGCACACTTCACACAGGTTGAGAAAACCCTTTTACCATTGGAATAAGATAGAAATGTCCATTGATAAGGCTGGTGATGGCCATTTGGTCCCCCTTACTAGCACCCCAGGTCACTTTCCCTGGTACCGTTGGTGAACAGGTGAGATGGTTCAAGAAGTATTTTAAGTTTTTTTAACTTTTAACCCCTTTCTTCTCGCTCCCGTGAAAATGACGGGGTGAGGTTTCGCCCGCTATTTCTCGTTCCCGTGATATTGACGGACTGGAGGAACGCGCCAATAAGAATAAAGCTAATTCATTTCTTTTGCCCGGAAAACATTTTATTTCTCATTTTACACCGCTGATGGCAGTATCAGGATATTTTTAAGGTAATTGTAGATAGTTAGTTTATTTCAACCTAGTTGCAGCACTAATCAAATACGTAATACAAATACAAAAGCCAAGAAAATAGGCACTTTTATAACCATTTTCTTGAAAATTAACCGATCGTTAAGGGGTTAAGAACAGCTCCAAATAAGTCAGTGAATCAGGTGTGTTCAATGGCTTACCTCTTTAGCCAAAATATCTGCCGTCTCATTACCATGTATATCAACGTGGGATTGTATCCATTGAAAGGGCACTTCACGAAAGATTCTCCAGTTAGTTAATAATTGCCCTTACTGTGCAATCACCCACTTTATGCCATTTTGAAAGGTGCTGAGTAGAGCTTCGTCTGTCAGACAGGATCCATACGGCAGATGAATAGGGAGAAGACAAAATCGAATCAAGCCCAACATCAATAGCAATCAACTCACTTCTGAAGACAGAACAACAGTCTGGATTTCTGCTACTAATTTTGTTGTACATTCTTGGGATAAGATATTCATGATTCATGAAGAGTGCAAGAGCTCGGTGCCTGCCACCGAAGCCGGCAATAAACCAATTGATCGGGATTAGAAGACGATGGGCAATTGATGAAATTAAATATGTCTAGTTGAAATAAAATTAAGTGAATTAAAAAAAGAATAGGAGGAGGGTGACCAAGCATGATTTTAGAGGTCATTTGACCACACCACGAAAGTCATAATTATGAGTATCCGTAGGGCTACGGGTGAGATACAGAATATATATATATATATATATATATATATATATTAAAAGTCGATGATAATGATGAAATAAGAATTAAAATGATTATCGAAAGAGTAGAAAATATTCACAAAGCGGGCTATATAGGGTTTAATGACGATAAGATAAAACAAAATCAGAATAAAATAAAAGGAATATATACAAAAAAATATATACAAAAGCGGACGCTAAGCGTGATTTGGTGACGGAAGGGACAAAGGAGGTATGTAGAAAACATGAGGATGCAGGAGTAAATGCTAAACTTAAGAGTATGCAAACTTGAAGTAGTGAAAGTAGTCGTGATCATGTTAACCCTTTTTGGGATAAGATATTAATTCCCCTGCTGTATTATAATAAATTATTTCATAATTAAAATGACAGACCAAAAGAAATAAACAAAAAATTAAAAAGAATTCGTTAAATGTTATTCTGTGATGCAATTCCTTAGTCAGAGTTTTTGCCCCACTTCTGGTTATCATATAATGTTGACAGTATTTACATTATACCATTGTTATACAAAATTTTGCATTTTTAACTGCCTCTTCGTATTTTCTGTTTAAATATATAACGACAAGACGAATATTTTCAGTAAAATTACGATTGAAAGCTTTAAAAGTATACTTATAATTTTAAAACATATTTCCGTTTAGCAGCTTTCGCGTAAACTTTGAATAAATTAGGAATGAATAATTAAACAATGCATGCAAATTATCTTAGATTGATTAATCGAGCATTTCAAAACTCTCGGTAAAGCATTTTTCAGAGCATTCATTGGAGCGTTGGTTTATTACACAGCTCTTACAGTTGTTTGCATAATTAATTTCAAGTTTTAATATTTCTGAAGTCGATACATTTAAACAGAATCATAGAAAAGCGAGCAATTGTTTGTTTACTCAATTTTAAGTATTGAATTAACACAAATGCTAATAATTATGACAACGAACAAAAGCATTAATATTTTCATTCCGTCAATTTTTGGTTCTTTAAACACATTGAAAATAGTTAGCATTGCAAGTTAACTAAACATTTTTCATGTTGTTAAATTAAATCCTGTAACAGAACAATAAATTATATTTTCTTAAGAAAGAAATTAATAATCTAATTGATTTTAAAGCAAGAAGAAGGGTCAACCCTGTTAGTTCCGTTCAATAACCCCCATGGTCACTTTTCATTCATCATACTATTTTTTTGCTTAAAAGTTGATCAAAGTTTATTTTGTGTTTTATTATTAAAACTTTCTGTAAGCACATTTTAGCAATAGGTTAATCGTAATGAAATTAAAAGATACATGGATTTAAAAAAATAACTGACTTTAACTTAAAAAATAAAAATTCAAATTTAGGAATCCAGAATGCGTAAAACATTAAGAAGTATGAATTGAAACATAATTTTCTTGATAAAAATTGGTCGTTATATAACAATAATAGTTTGTATTGGAAACAATTTTTATTCCTTTCCAATCTTTATATTTTAAAAATTTCGATTAAAATATTAAAATTTATATTTTCTTCCTGATATTTTTATCTATTCAATCTTATTTTTTCTTTTGATTTGAAGTCAAGCGTGAACTTACAATATGAATCTCGCGAAAATTCAAATTTTTCCTCAATATTGGATAAATAATTATGTTGAAGAAAGACATGCGAGAAAGGACTTAAAATTGCATTAACTTAAAACAAATTGGAATTTCACAAGAAAAAAAACTCTCGTTGACAGTTTTATAATTAAAAAATGGTCTTATCAGCAAAGTTTAATTCAGTAGTTGCATTTCAATGAGCCGTAGATAGGAGTACATATTTGTTTTACTACAAGTTAAACAGTTAATAACTCTCCAACTAGTAATCAACTCAGAAATGTTTAATTCTATCCGACTCTTTGTACATTTTTCTGCACATTTTCGGAATTCAAAGTTTTAAAGTCTTATAGTTTTTGTGCGGCAAAACAAAAGGCAATGTAGAGCAATGTATTTTTAAGCGTGAAATAGTTTAGATAAATAAGCACTTAAAATAGAAATGAATTTCAAACAAATTAGAATTTCGAAAAAAAAGTGAGTGTTAAATTTCAACTCTGTAATTGCATTCTTACGACCTGTAGAGCAATCCGCATTGCATTTTCCAATAATATATATATATATAAATATATACACATTATGACATTATGAATATATATACATATATTACATTATGACCATCCTGCTAATAACATGTAGGACCACCTTTAGTCCTCAAAACTGCTAGCACCCGCCGTGACATTGATTCCACAAGGTGCTGATAGGTTGTCTGAGGTATCTGGTACCAAGCACTCACCAACTGGTCCTGCAATTCTCTCACATTGCGAGGGGGTAGCGTAGCAGCACGAATTTTGTTTTCCAAGTAGGATCACAAATGCTCTATAGGATTAAGGTCAGGTGAATTTGGGGGCCAAGACATGACTTGAAAGTCACTGAAATGTTCCTCGAACCAATCCATGACGATTTGACCCTTATGACATGGTGCATTATCTTGTTGGTAAACACCACCCCCCGCAGGAAAAACTGTTGCCCTGAATTTGTGAACCTGGTCTGAAACTAAGTTCAACAGCTTACAGACGTCAGGGATTGTTCGATGAGGATTATGGGTCCCAATGTGCCCCATGAAAACATTGTTTCTGGGCGAGAAACCATGAAAGCCTGGACGAGTCCATTGTTATAGATGGAAGGTGGTCATAATATAATGGCTCTTCGGTGTATATACACTCCTCAAAAGTAAAATTGCAACATCAAGAAATAATGCACGCAGATTCATGCAAATTTCAGGAGCGATAGTAGTGAGATGGATATGCAAATGATTAAAAAAAAACAGACTAATAAAATCATTATAAAGCAATTTATTCAATATCTAATGTGGCCACCTCGGGCAGGTATACAGGCCTCAATCCGGCGAGGCATGCTATCAATGACTCCATTGATGGTTGCCTGAGGTAACCTTTGCCAAGCCACATCCACTGCTGTGTGCAGATCATCGCTTGTTTGCGTCATTGGTCCTCTGTTCATGCCACGTTCAATAAGATCCCATAGGTGTTCTATGGGATTCAGTTCTGGAGAGGCTGCCGGCCAGGGAAGGATGTCAAATCTAGTCAGGCTGTTAAGAGTTCGCCGTGCATTGTCTTGCTGGAATACCGTTTTGGGTGCACCCTGCAACAAGGGCAGAACAGCGGGATACACAACTTGTGTGACGTAGCGGTCCGCTGTCAAACTGCCGTGAATGTGTACCAGGGGCGTTCTGGGATCAAATATTATGCCACCCCAAACCATGATGCCCGGTGTAGGACCGTTGTGACTCTCGGTGTAATGGGCTGGTTCGTAGCGTTCTCCGGGTCACCGCCATACCCGTCGACGGCCGTCATTTCCCCACAGACAGAAACGAGATTCATCCGTGAACAATACTCGATGCCATTGGATGGTCCAGGTACGATGACGATGACACCACGCCAGGCGTCTAGCCCTGTGTAAAGCGGGCAACGGTACCCCTGTTGCTGGTAGCCGTGCACGTAACTGTACTTTATGCAATCTGTTGTGTATGGTTTGGGTGGACACACATCCACCTGCTCCTGAAAGCAACCGGCTTCGGATGGCAATTGCCGTGGAGAAAGGGTCTCGAATAGTCAACTGGCGAATACGCCGGTTTGTGCGCTCTGACGTGCACCTGTGCGCACCACTTCCTCTTCGGCGTACACGTAGACCTTGCCGAATCCACCGTGTGACACAACGTTGGATGGTACTCACGTAGAGCCCAACACGAGTTGCTATTGCGCGCAGCGACAAACCAAGTTTCATGGAGTTCGATAATACGGTCACGTTCCCCGGTCGTTAACTGATGATATTGAGCTCGCCGACGTATCAGAGGCATTTTCTACACTTTTTCGAAAGTCGCAAATGTTACGCAAAACCTCAGATGCCGTTTATGAGAAGGGAAAGTTGTTGGCCTTTATAGCCCGAATATGCGTACCACGTGATCAGATGCGTGCGCAAATTTAATCATTTGCATATCCATGTCACTACTATCGCTCCTGAAATTTGCATGACGCTACGTGCATTATTTCTTGATGTTGCAATTTCACTTTTGAGGAGTGTATATATAACTAAATATCAAATTTTTAATTATTTCCTTCCATCTTTCTCCCTGTACGATTTTCTAGACACCATAGTAATTTCAAGTATCTGAAGCTAACAGTTTTTGAGCAGTAAAACAAAATGTAATGTTAGGGTAAACACCCAAAACAGCTGAAGTGCCAATTACGATTTTTTAATATATCTAAGGGATCATGATAAAACTAACAAACTTTTTCACATTTTCCATATTTTATCACATACTATAAAACAATATTTTATAGTTAATTTCACCAAAATCATTTTTAAAAGTAATTCGGTAAAAATTGCCGAGTTTTTCGGTGTTTCCTTAGAGCCAGAAACACCGCAGATTTTTCCATATTCTGCTATCTTTGAACATACTTTTTTTCTCCGTGTAAGGATAGCAATTGCAGCATAGATTTACAGGAATAAATTTACTACTCATCCATATAACTTATTATAAAACCATACTTTATTGTCAATTTTACCAAAATCATTGTCAAAGTGCTTCGATAAAAATTGCCGAGTTTTTCGGGTGTTTCCTTAGAGCCAGAAACACCACAGATTTTGCCATATTCTGCTATCTTTGATCATACTTTTTTTCTCCGTGTAAGGATAGCAATTGCAGCATAGATTTACAGGAATAAATTTACTACTCATCCATATAACTTATTATAAAACCATACTTTATTGTCAATTTTACCAAAATCATTGTCAAAGTGCTTCGATAAAAATTGCCGAGTTTTTCGGGTGTTTCCTTAGAGCCAGAAACACCACAGATTTTGCCATATTCTGCTATCTTTGATCATACTTTTTTTCTCCGTGTAAGGATAGCAATTGCAGCATAGATTTACAGGAATAAATTTACTACTCATCCATATAACTTATTATAAAACCATACTTTATTGTCAATTTTACCAAAATCATTGTCAAAGTGCTTCGATAAAAATTGCCGAGTTTTTCGGGTGTTTCCTTAGAGCCAGAAACACCACAGATTTTGCCATATTCTGCTATCTTTGATCATACTTTTTTTCTCCGTGTAAGGATAGCAATTGCAGCATAGATTTACAGGAATAAATTTACTACTCATCCATATAACTTATTATAAAACCATACTTTATTGTCAATTTTACCAAAATCATTGTCAAAGTGCTTCGATAAAAATTGCCGAGTTTTTCGGTGTTTCCTTAGAGCCAGAAACACCGCAGATTTTGCCATATTCTGGTAGTTTTGATCATACTTTTTTCTCAACGTAAGGATAGCGATAGCAGCATCCGTTCACACGAATAAATTTACGTCGTAATCCTCAGAAAAAACTTTTCATTAATTAGAATATAATTGTAAGTAGGGAATATTTATTTATATTTGACTATAATTCTGCAAAAATGTTTCACTCTAATTAAGGTGACTCAATGGGAATGAATTTTAATTTTAATGACGCAAAAATTTAGCGATAAGAAGTGTTATTGCAGCAATAAAATTTTAAAGGGATCAAAAGTGTTGTTGTTGTTGTAGTTCATTTACGTCGCACTATGGTTGAACAATCCGCTATTGGCGACGGTCTGGGAAGTATCCCTGAAGATGATCCAAAGACATGCCATTCAAATTTTGATCCTCTGCAGAGGGGATGGCAGCCCCACTTCGGAAGCCCGATGCCCTGCACGCTAATTCGAGCACTTTACGGTAGAAAAATTTAAAGAGGACCGATACCGTGCACCCTTGGTCCTATTGCAGACTGATCAAAGTGGTCACCCATTTGCTGACCGCAGCCAGTGATGCTTGACTTTGTTGTTCTACTGGGAACTGCGTCCACTACGAATTGGAGAAAGTGCCTGAGAAGAGATGTGCGGCTGTTGGTTAGTACAATATAACTTGCTGTTGTTGCTAGTGAATAAGGACAATAATAATGAAAAACATGGATATTAATAATGGATAACAATACGATTAATAATGGATACCAACAAGATAAATAATGAGTAAGAACAATTAATAATGAATAAGCACAGTTTAACTGAGATCAATACCGCTCACCCTTGGTCCCTACGCAGACTGATCTGAATGGTCACCCACCCGCACACTGACCACAGCCAGTGATGCTTGACTTTGGTGATCTGCTGGGAATCGTGTCTCAACGATCAACCCACTGCGGGACAAAAGTGTTAGTGGAAATAGTTGACAAAATTACGTAACCCGGATGTCGGTCTTTTGCTTAAATTATTTAAGTTAAGTTTTGTTTCGAGTATAACTTTATCACGAGCTACAATAAGAAACAAATGACATGTAAACAGTTATTTTCACTTCAGAATTAAACTTAAAGCTTCATAACATCCCTTTTCAAATATGAATTCCATATTCCAAAACCCAAAATAACAAAAATATTTGTTTGAGAATTATTGAATAAATAAACATTTGTCATAAAAGGCTTGTAAGCATTAATTTTAAGCATACTGTTTAAAACATTTTCTCTATGACATTCAAGTCTCTATAAGGAAAGAGTATATAGATAAATCCATTTTCTCAAATCATAATATTTTAATAAAATAGAAGTTAAAATTTATTTAACGTGTTTCAAATAAATATCCACATATAAATGTTTCTTGAAGTTACTTCTGTTCTAAAGTATGTACACTGTAAAAAAATATTCCGGATCAAATTGCGATAAAAAGAACATGGTGCTGGTTCTTTTCAACGTAAAATCAATTTTTCACTGTAAGTTTTATAATATCCCGTAGCTTTTACAGTATATTTACTTAAAAAAAGTTACTGAATCCCTATAATTACACAAATATACCGTAATTTTACAGTATTATTTACTGTAAATCACTATATCACTGTAATTGAATAAATTTTATTGTAGAAATAACGGTATAATATTATATGGTAAAATAGATTTTGCGACTGCTTCAGTCAGGGTGCCAGTACTTTTTATCCTAATTTGCTCCGGAATTTTACAGTGTAACATAAAATGTGTTACGTACACACAATAATTCATGCGTTCTAATATACTAATCAATAGTTCGAAAACATGTTTTCTTTTCTATTTGTATCTAAAATATAAACTCATCAAATTCAACACATTATGGTAGAAAATATTCGTTTTCTTATTAGAAATATGCTCAATAGCTCAACAAAAAGTTTAACAGCAATATTTTTTTTAAAAACAAAATATAAAAATTAAAGTACATGAAAAGTGTGCATAATTATTTACATTTAAATAACAGTGCAAAAAAGTTCACTAATACTGTGCAAAAATAAAAATAAAAACGTCACCTCATATAACTTTTCATCTAATGATCGGATTTTTAGGTATTGCGTTCTAATTTTTAATGCCTAGATAAGATATTCTTATTATTCAGAGAAGACGGTAATTAAAAGTATGAACTTTTTTTCAATTAATCTTTTTAAAAAATTAACCTCTTTTTTACGTATTTTTTTGCCTTTAAAGTGCAGATAACCGTAATGTGAATGATTTGGTCCTAATGGAAAGTTGAAAATGTGTGCCCCATAATATTATTTTTTGCTTATTTCGTCGTACCTTTGAGATTAATTGAGCAAATTAAAAAATTTCACTCGCTTATTCACAGATAAATTCCCACACGAAAAATAATTCTTAATAATATTTTCTATATTTTTTATTGTAGCTGGCTAACTTGCGCCAACTTAAATAGTGTTTTAGAAATATATGTAAAAAACACCCAAAAAAAATACATCATTAATTTTTATAAGTACTTTTAAAGTGAATTTCCTTTAGAATTTATTTCAATAAAATAATGATTAAATTATAACTGAGAATGTTTAACTTATACCCTTGTTTTTACATTTAAATTTTAATCACATTCATAGAGAGTAAATTCCGAATAAAAGTATATGCGTTAAAAAGTAATAAGATATTTAAAATATATAAAATACAGTGTTACTTCTAAAAAAGTCCTTTTGCATAATAGAAAAAAGGATTTTAAAAAAAAGAAAAAACTTTGGGATAAAAAGCTAATTTCATATCACGGAAAATGTCATTCCTTTTATGAAACTTATTAACTTCATAAAAAGTCTTGTTTACGTGCTTCAAAACCAGTATTTGATTCTTAATTAAGGAATACAAAACAGGAAATTAAATAAGTTTATTTTTACTCTTACATTTTAAGAAATATTTTATTTAAGGAAAGGATAACTAGACATGTAATTTAACTGAGCTCTGTTAGAAATGTAAACAGAAATTTTAAAAGTTTACGCTTTTAAGCTTTAATGAAACTGTAAAATAATTAGAACAGAATGGAAAAATTAATTAAACTTTCAGTCTTAATTACGAATTGCAAATTACTGCTTAATCTGTTTTAAAAACGAAATATAGTTTGAAAGAGACTTTAATAATTTAACAGAATATTATTTTTTCACACCATCTTATTAAACTTTCTTTTATATTTGCAGTTATCCTACCAATTATTTGTACCAATTTTTAGATGACCTAGGAAGAAGATAACTGCTCTGTCTGAAAAAAAAGTTTAATTAAATGGATACAAATTTTAAAATTTTGGATTTCATTTTTTTAAATTTTGGATAAAATTTTGAATTTTTAAAATTTTTAAAATTCGGGAAATTATTAACTAGGAAAACGAAACTAAATTGAAGACTAGATGATCAAAAATAAAGAGACGAAATATGTCGACCGGACTGTAAGATGGTCAAGGAGTGGAAAGAAACGTCTCAAAAGGGTCCCGGGTTCGAATCCTACTTTAGTCTTTGGTGTAATTAATCTTTCTGTTCTATTTGTCTTCCTTATGTTATTAAGGGGACGTTGACCCACGGTGCTCTCGATGAAATAATTATCAAAGAAATTAGATACATTTCACACTACGAGATTTTTTCAGAAGGGGAATATAATGACGAAATATTTCTTTATTATTGACGATTCTCCTTCCTCGAAAAAAATGATGATAGTTGTTTCATGGCGTAAAGTGATAGACGGATCATCGTCAGTGGTAAACGGATGATCGGTTAGAGTCCCCTTTCTGTCAGGCAAGCCGTGGAAGGTTGTGGTTTTTCTCTCCATGTAACAAAAATGAGGGTTAGTTCCATCAAATAGACCCCCATGAAGTAAAATTTCTCTTATTACTTGATCTAGGCGTTCCCTTGTCTTCTGGAATAGGCTCAAAATTACAAGGCTGTAGTGTTGAACATTAGTAGTCGTAAACCCTAAATAGGGTCGACTGTTCAACCACTGTTTTTAAAAAAAAATACTTATTTCGTCACTTTGACGGAATGTTTATTCGGAGCATATACCAGAAAACAGTTTCGTCAAAAATGTGGGAAGCTTCGTGAAATTAGAGTGCCATTTTTTGCAGTGTAGATATAGTTGTATTAGAAAGTATTTTATTCAGTAGAGATTTGAGAGCTCTATTTTGTGGAAAACTCATTTTAATAAACCTTCACTTACGAAGCTATAATGTTTAGGGGAGAGGGGGGGGCACATGTGAACAATTTTTTTTATTTCTTCTTTTTTCAAAAAATATCATCAATTTCTCACAGTAAAGAAGTCTACATGTTCAAATGGTCTTTTCTTTGTCTTATGGAATTTTTTGAGTTTTTTCAATAAAATATTTCTTTACTTTATGATATTTTAGAAATAGGACTTCAATTGTTCACGTGTGCCTCTATGGGGGGGGGGGGCACATGTGAACATGCTTGGGGCACACATGAACAAGATTAAAAACACATAGCAATCATTACATTTAAAAGAAAAAAATCATTAATATAACAGATATAGATACACATTATACTGAAGGTGTTGTAGCTTACTATGCGAATTCAAATTGTACAACAGTACTGTCAATGAGAAAAAATTTTTTTCGTGGTACAATAATTTTTCCGCTGTTGGGTTTTTCGCAACTTCATGCTCCTCAGGAGTTGTAATGGGCCTTTTTCCTTCTTCTCTGATACTCTTTCATGCTTTTTTTTTCATTTTGTTCTCATTCATTTCTTTTCATTTCATTTTACTTCTTGTAATCATTATATATCACAAAATTGTTGACCAACCATTTAATAAAGAAACATTTTTTTAAAGAAAAAAATTAACAATTAATAAATTCATTATGGAAAATAAAATAATAATAATTTTAAATGCATACATATTTTTTAATTTTATAATATCATGAGGATAATAATCTTAATGCTATGTAGGGGCACATGTGAACTGTTCACATCTGCCCCAGATGTTTTGTTCACAAGTGCCCCATCATCTCCCTTAAACCTAACTTGAAAAATAAAAAAAAAATTTTAATTGATAAAAAAATAATAATTGTCATAAACTTATCTGAGTGTTCATATATTGGTCTGCAATAGTTAATTTTAGCTTATTAGTTGATTTACACTATGCTTTCACTTGAAGAAGCGAGTGATTATAATATATACAACACCAGCTGATACAAAGAAATTGTCAGAATAGAACAACAAAATGGCTAATTGTTCTGAAAGTTTCACAGTATTGAAAATTTTTCAAGATTTTTTATTTCAAATCATATTGGTAAAACATACCATGTTTACATGTGCCCCCCTCTCCCCTACAAATTATAAATAAATTTTCTCAGAAGTTAAACATTTTAAATTTGATTAAAAGTTAAAATTAAAATCCGCTTCAGTAAACTATCATTTTTCAAGCCTAATTTGCACAAATTAAAAATAAATTTTCATGGCAGATTGAATTTTTCAATTTTGATTAAAAGTTTTAAGAAAATTCCCTTCAGCAAACCTTTACTCGTCAAGTAAAATTTGCAGCTAAAATAAAAAAGTATCTGAGTGCTTGACGGTGTTATTTGATTTAACAAAAATACCAAATAAGGAACAAAATAAAAAGCCAAATAAGGAGCAGGAAAAAAAAACTCCTACTTGACATGGTTGAGTAGTGAGTGTTTAATTTATTTTCTTCTTACTTAAAAAATATTGCCTACACTTCATAGCTAAAGGAAAGTGAATTCTAAATTTAGAATTACATTTCAGTTTCCTCTAAAGCAAACATCTCTTAAAGTGAATCTTCAGGTACTTGATTTATATGAGAGAATTAAAAGAGAAAAAAAGTATTGCCTTTAAGGGCGAAGCACAATTTCTATAGATTATTTATTTTAAAAAAATTTCGAACAGTAATTTTTAATAATGCACTATATTAATAAAAATGTAGCTCTTGAACATTTTTATTCATATTCCTCTAAAGCAAATTTCTTTTTCAGTGCATTTTCAGTTTTTTGGTTCATATGGCAGAATTTATGACTAAAAGCATTGCTCTGAATGACAAATCACAAGTGGTATAGATTATATATCTCAATTTTAAGATGCATAAAATTAAGATATAATTTATTATACTAAACCACAATGCTAAAAATGTTGTCTTTGAAATGCTTGTTTATAATGTGAAGCGTTTCTATGATTTTTAACTTGAAGAAGATTTAAGGGCTATCAATTTTGAGCATTTTCATTTTTTTTACAGGTTTCAGTTGCATAAATGATAAAAAACTGTAAAATATCGTATCAAGAATTAATCAAATTCGTCTAACAAGAAAAGTTCCATTTACGTTTTAAAAATACTTATAATCTTAATAAAATGTTTCTCCATTTCTATAGGTTCTCAGAGATCATGTAAAATTCGTTAGAGCTAATTTTTTTGTGTTGCTTATTTAAATATTTCATTTTGGTTGCAAATGTATTCAGATTTTAAAATTCGCTAATATGTGATTAAAAATAAACGAAAAAAAATTTTTTTTAATAATTTTTTTTTCTCTCAATTAAGTGCAAGGGTAATGTTCTCTACTATTGCTTCTCTTTATATGTGTTAGTTATGTTTCACTAGTACGGTTCTCTTTAAGCATACTAGTTATGCGTCTTTAACGCAATTTTTTTCGATATTTTCTTGTAATGAGTTTCTAACAACACAGCAATTCCAGTTCTCTACTTATATAAGTCTATCATTGTGTTTTAATAATTATACTTGTAATAATGTATCACTATGTCTGGTGATGCGTATTGAATTTGCATTTCTAGCATTGTAGTGATTATAAGTTTCTAATATTGTGTACTAACTAACATTGTATTTCGTTATGTGTATTGGTTATGCGTCTTTTAATGTGTTCTGGTTATGCTGTTCTACCATTGTATTTCGTTATTTGTAGTGATTATGTGTCTCTAACTCAATGTTTTAAAATGTGTACTGGATATGGTGCTCTAAGTTTGTATTTCATTATATGTCTCCAACGATATGTCTCTTATTGTGTACTAGCTACGCTCCTCTAACATTGGATTTCATTATGTGTACTGATTATCTGTCTCTTATATTGTATTTACTATAATTAAGTATGAAATAACACAAAGAATTCCTTTCATAAGTAGCTCGAAAAAACTAGAAGCTTCAACTATTATTCTTACATTTCCTCATGAATAATATTATTTTTTTCGATATCAAAGAGATGGCTCCGCAATGACATTGCATTTGCAGTATTATAAAAGATTAGATATTTTATAAATGTCAATCAAAATTTTTAATAATGGTTTCAAAAATTTAGAAAATTTTGTTTTTTAATGAACTTGTATTAGAAAAGTTCATGGGTTTTGTTTTTATTGCTTTGTACTTTCTAAATGTAGCAACATTTATATTAGATATTTTGTAGTATTTTTTTGGTTATTTTTATATCTTTTTCACACTGCTGTATTTCTGAGTTCTGATACAGCTCATATAATATATTTGGTTATTTTATTAGTTTCAACGGAAGTATATTAAAACTGATAAAATACTGTTTAATATTTTTAATTGTAATTCTTAAATTTTCATTATGGTGCCAAACTGAACAATGGATTTTAGACAAATAGCATAAAAAGACATTTTGTCACTAGTTTTGTTTATTAGAAATAAAATTGCCTTACTGTTTCTTTTACTAACTCATTGTTTTTTTTAATTAATTCTGAATTTGAAATACATAGTTTTATTATTCTTTAATAGCATGTGAAATCATTTAATCCCAATGAAGTTTAGTGTATCTTTGTATCTTTGAGAAATGTATCTTAAGAATTGTATCTTTGCAGAACTAATAAAACGAAAAAAATTCTTAATATAGTTACGACATTTTTCAATCAAAATTTTAATGTCATATGTCTGAAATTATAAAAATTAAAGTATTAAAAATTTTCTTTTAATTTTTTAAATAATTAAACAAAAACTCTATTTTTTCCTTTTATTTACATCTAAAAATCTCTAAGCATTCATAGATAAGTGGGTAAACTTTAAGGAATGAACTATTATACATAAATTGAATACCTGCTTATATTTCTATGCTTCAAAAAAGTTTTAATATTTATGCTAAGTATCAGGATGGTTTTATTCAAACAATTTATTATGGCTGTTTTGTGTATTAAGTAAATTTTATCTGGTTCCATTACTGTTAAATCATTTTTTTGCGTCATTTATACTACTTCTTTACGATCATTATTTTTGCTACTAAGAAAGAAACATCCTTTGGGCATTAACGACAAAGGACAGATGAACTCAAATATTTATTCGATGAGCTATGATCTTGTTCCTTATGGAATTCACGTGGGGGGACTGAACTTATGTGCACAAGGTAAATTATGTATAATGATGAAGGAACGATCATTTACCAAGAAAAAAAATGTTTATGGTTGCTTTAGTATTCCAGGCGTTCCTGGATTTAGCATCAGGCACAATGTTTCAATTGCGTAGTTGAGGTAAGCATTCAGAACTTATAATATCAAATATATACTTAAGGAATTATGGGATAAAAAATAGGTAATAATTATTTTATTTAATAGGAAGATTGACCCCTACTCAACTCCGCTCATTTATCGAAGTAATTTTTTTCAAAATTATCATTGTTTTTTTCGGTAAAAGTTGATATGTCTGGAAAGAAAAAACTTTTTTTTAATGAAATATGTATTTATTGTAATTGAAAGTAAGATCACTTTGTCACAATGTTAATCGACATGAAGTAAGCAAATACTAGATTCGAAAGTTAATGATTTGTAATTGAAAAACTATATTTAAATTTAGGATTACAGATTGTTTGATTGAATGTTTGACTACAAATTGTTTGATTTCTCAATGACAAAAGTAAATAAGAATGAATTTAAGAATGAATCTCACTTACCACAGCAATTTTTCTCACTTATCATTCTTTTTCTTTCCGTAAAAGTTGATATGTCTGGAAAAAAAAAAAACGTTTTGTTAATAAAATATGCATTTATTGTAATTGAAAGTAAGATCACTTTGTCAAAATGTTAATCGACATGAAATAAACGAATGCTAGATTTGAAAATTAATGATTTGCAATTGAAAAATAATATGTAAATTTAGGATTACAGATTGTTTGATTGAATGTTTGACTACAAATTGTTTGATTTCTCAATGACGAGAAGTAAATAAGAATGAATTTAAGAATGAATCTCACTTACCACAGTAATTTTTCTCACTTATCATTCTTTTTCTTTCCGTAAAAGTTGATATGTCTGAAAAAAAAACGTTTTGTTAATAAAATGTGCATTTATTGTAATTGAAAGTAAGATCACTTCGTCAAAATGTTAATCGACATGAAATAAACGAATGCTAGATTTGAAAATTAATGATTTGTAATTGAAAAATAATATGTAAATTTAGGATTACAGATTGTTTGATTAATGTTTGACTACAAATTGTTTGATTTCTTAATGGCAGGAAGTAAATAAGAATTAATTTTTTTTGGCTAACATGACATATAAGAGTTGAAACGGGAAATGATTATCCCTCTGGAATCAAATTTTTATTTTAAAATCTCATTATAAATGTTAGGATTTATAGCTGGCAACATCTAATCTCATACATATAATATCTTCTAATCTCATCTTTTCATCT
Source organism: Parasteatoda tepidariorum (assembly GCF_043381705.1). Classification (NCBI taxonomy): domain Eukaryota; kingdom Metazoa; phylum Arthropoda; class Arachnida; order Araneae; family Theridiidae; genus Parasteatoda; species Parasteatoda tepidariorum. Next base: position 20,903,742 of record NC_092213.1, read on the forward strand.
TTTTTCTCATCTAATCTCAACTTATAATCTCCTCTGTTTCGGCATCAACCTAAGCTCGAGCTTACAAGTTAAAGATCTAGAGAGAGAAAAAAAGGGATAATTTTGTGAAGCGATTCAAAATTTTGTACAATTTTCTTTGCTTTAAATTGTCACTATTTAAAGTATAAAAAAACTAATTAGTGAAAAAAGCACTTAAAATTTCAATAATATTCGAGCAAATTTGACTCGCAATAAGTTTATAAACAAAATGTCTCTTTCAGCACGGCTAATTTTACTCCCCAGTTGCATTTCATCGGGCTGTAGACTGATTCGCATCGTATTTCTTACCTACAAGTTTAACAGAAGTTAATCTCAAATTAACTAGCAAAAGTTAATTTTTTTACTGCGCCGTTCTCCTGCAAAAAATTGAGAAAAAACTGACTTAAAATTACTATAACATTCGAACAAACTTGACTCGCATTAAGTTTATAAACGAAATTTCTCTTTCAGCACGTGTAATTTTACTCCATAGATGCATATCAGCAGGACTGATTCACATTGTATTTTTACTTACAAATTTAGCAGTAGTTATTCACAAATTTACAAGCGAAAGTTAATTTATTTTTATTGCACCGTTCTTCTTACACATTTTTCTAGTTTTACAATTTAAAGCTTTTAAGTTTTATTGTTTTTGCGCAGAAAAACTAAATACAACTTAAAGAAAAGAAAGTAAGAAATATGGTCTGCAATAAGTAATCAGCCTATTTGAGCTCAGCCTCTCGAACTTTTAAGAATAAGTCCTAGAATGTGAAGATCCTGTACAGCTATCAAATAACTTATGCAGCAGATCACAAATATCGAATACAAACACGGTGATAAATATGAATAAAAATTTTCTACATTTAACATTATTTTTTTTCAAAGCACGGGATTTATAAGTTCTTCTGTATACACTGTAAAAAATTTGGAATCAAATTACATTATTGTTTCTATTAACGATTTTTGAATGTTTTAAATATATTTAAATTTCAAACGATGCCTTAGATAAATTTAATTATTATGCGAGTAAATAATATTGTTTACACATTTTGGAGGGGAAATATTTTATGTACAGTTAGAAAAATACCCTATACTGCATTTTTGTGCAAATAAAAAAAATATTATACATAGGATATTCCATTCATAAAATATATACCATATTTGTGTTGTCGATAATAAAAATAATAAGAATATGTATGATGTAGAAATGGATTTTATAAAAGGTTACATTTATGTTCATAAAAATAAGAAACGAAAACCCAATAAACAGTATTCTCAGTTTTCGATCTAAAACTCGCTTCAAAAACTTCATATAGCTTAAATTTTTCCCGAGAAGAAGAATTTTAATTTAGGTGAAATTCTCAAAGTTGAATTTCATTATCGAAGAATTTCTTATAAATCTTTTCTCTCGGAAGTAAGGTAGTGGAGGTAATATCCACCTTCGATCGAAACTTCTAAACGATTTAGCTGAAGGAAAAATGTAAATATTGCAAAGACCAAACGATTTTCAATTTCCTTCGCGAAGTGAAGAGAGAGAGAGAAAATTTTAGAACTGAAGACGTCTCACTAAATCAATACTAAAGTCATTTTCTTTTCTTTAATTTTAACGCATACGGGTTTTGCCTGATTAAAATATAAAGGTAAACCCAATTTGCTATGAATTTTTAAATTTTTTTATTATTATTATTTTTTTTTTAAATTTTTATTAACTAGAGATAACAAAAGAAGCAAGTTTAATTTACAGTTTACATTTCGTTTTGCAGTTTTGGAATAAAACGCCTTTTTATCGAAAGTAATAACATTTAATATTGTTATTACTGTTGTGCGTCTGAGCATCTAGCAGCAATGCGTGATTACTTCTAGGTGCCTCCCCCCCTCGTAACTTCTTAATTTTAACTTCTATTTTATATATGGTGCCGCAATATGGTGATAACTTCAAATTATTCGAAAAATAACCACCAATGAAGTGCTTTTTTTTTAAACATAAATGTGAAAATTTCCTGAACAGAATTGGTCAAAAGTTTGAACTTCTGTACTTAAAATAACTGAATTTTAAATTCTGCGTTTATAACTGCAGCTAAACTCCATGAGAAAGGATCAAATTAACGAACGCATGAAGAGAAAATAGCTCCCCAGTGTTGGTTTCTTTCCTTCGGCTCACACTAACAGCGAAGGTTAGTGTGAGCCAACTACTTTTAAAGTTAGTTTAGAAAAGAAACATGGTTCTAACGCTACTTTTTTTGTAGTTTGCTGCGTGGTGTGCTACATTTTTAAAAACTAGTGTAATGAGTACTGCGATACAAGGATTGGATTAGGATTGGGTTTTCTATCTTAATCCATTGCTTCCTACTCTAATAAGAAAAATGGCGTAAAATACTGTCATGCAGTTAAGCCAATTTTGTAAAAGTGAAAAACAGTTATCTAATTCTTAAATTTTTGAAAAATTTACTTTAACGTTGCATTTTTAGACTAATACAAATGTGCAAAAATTGAGAATTTTGGCAATTTTTAAAACAATTGATGCTAATTTTTAAATAATTAAGTTATTTGGCAGCTTAAATACATAGACAATTGTTTTAGGAAAAATATCTATTTTAAAAATCAAGTTTTATTTTAAACCAAAGAGACTTTCTTTTACATTTTCTGGCAAATGAGCTGCAAATGGCAAGTTTTTGATATCTTTTTCCTTTAACGTTTCTAATTAAAGATTGCTATGCAATTCTCAATCCTCTCCCGAAGAGGACACTATATACCACGAGAGAATCCTTTCCTTGCAAATTCTCTTTTATCTCCATAAGTAATTTTGTAAGCATGGAAAACGTGAGTTCAGTCAAACTAGCTTAAACTATGAAAAGTTTTTCAAAATATCAAAATGAAAATAAGTTATGAGAGGATGACTTAGGATTACGCATTGGAATAGTTCTTTTTTAATAATTTGTTCGGATTTTGATATTTTCGATTTTCCTTTGAGCGATTGAAATTTCATGGTTTACTCTAGGTTTGTCTGAACTCTCTTTCTGTATTTTAAGTTATTAGGGGGACTTGAAAGTAATGTCGTTTTGGAGCATTAAATATTTGTTAGTCTTAAAAACCAATAAATTTTTTTCGATCCATTTTGATTCATTTTCGATCCAGCATTGAAAGATTGATGCTAACGAGGGTGAACACATTATGGATTTAAAATAAAATCTTGATAACAAATATCAAATGCATCGAAACGACATTACTTTCCTGTCCTTCTAATAGCTGCAAAGGTGAAATAGAATTTGCCATGAAAAATTTCTCTCGCTGTAACACGTCCTCTTAATGTTTGCCACAACATTTTTGTTACACCCTTCATTTTTAAAGAAACTGTTTTATTATGTTTTATTACAAAAAAATGATTTACGTTAAGATTAATCCATGTCTGACATTTTTTTTATAAGTAACGTTTTTAATTATACCTATTAGTTAAGAGATACGGATAACAGTTTAGATTAATATGCAAAAAATATTACTTTAAGATGCTCCAGTCAAATATCGTGACGATATTATAGTTCATGTTTCTCCTTTTTCAAAAAATTCTAATACTTTAAAAAACAGTGTACTTCAAGAAATGAAATCCTTTAACTTGATTAAAATTGATGAAATATTCCTTATTTGGAGTTGTCTCCTTTTGTTTTAAATGCATTAAAAATTTTAGCTATTAAAACAGAAACTCGAGGGAGTGAGTAAGTACTTCTCGAATAAAAAAAATACAGAAGAAAATAAGTGGCTTAAGTAATTATAATGACACTTGACTGTAGCAGATTTATTTCTTTTTTTTCATTATTTCCATCCAAAAGAAATGTGTTTATGTCTTGTAATGGAAAAGAAAGTTAAGCCTTTATTAAATTTTCTCGGGATTCTTTTATACTTGAAATAATAAAATCTGTCAAAAATAACGGAAGCTATCCTCTGTTTTTTTTTTTCAATCTTAAATTCTTTCGAACAAAAAATCAAAAACAATTCTCAAGTAGGAGACTTTGAATTTCTTTCTTGGAAGGAAAATTGAATTTCTTTCTTGGATAACTTTATTAATGAGGTCTTATAGCATATTTTTATGGTAGTAATATTATATGTGATCTCGTGAAAATAAGATAACTATGAAAATAAAATAAATGGACTGGAAAATTGAAATAAGTTTTAACAGATGTGTCGAATATTTTTTTAAGGCCGAAGTTAAATTATTTTATTTTAATAATCTCCATCGGGGTTTCAAACCTTTATTGGTAAGAATAAAAAAATTCCAATGCATCTGCTAGTTTTCAACTCGGAAAAAAAATAGTGCGTGGAGTCCCTCCGCGCGGAAGAAGTTAAACTTCGCAACCTGCGACGTTAATTGTAGAAGAATCAGCAGTCGTAGAAGGATTACTAGTTCCATTCAACGACTCTTTTTCCAACTCCGCTCGCTTCCGTGCTCTGTAATCACGGTAATATTGTGCATTCTTCCCTCGTGGACCTCTTGAACCAGTGGAAGTGCTTGTGGTTGCCTCATCGTCTCGCCCTCGAGAATGCATTTGTATTAATAACGTATGTGAATGCGTCATGATGTAATTTCAGAAGAGAAAAACCAACAATCAATTGATATTCACAAGAGACGTACCTTGACATAACCTTAAATCCGTCGCATTGTCCGCGGGATTGTTTTCACTCATTTTTTACAATTGTTATCCACTAAGTTTGAAAATAAAAAATACTACCCTATTAAATTATGTGTGTATCAAAGCAAACTAAAATTATATTTATAGAAAAACAATACTTTTATGACTTTTATTATTTTTATGCTAGTGAGAACCAAAACAATATGGAAAGGAATGAGGGAAAACTGGATCCTTCCGCGTGATTTCCCGGCCAATAAAAATGTAGCGTTAAACGTTTAACGCAACCTTGTTGGAAATCGCATAAGAAGTATAACTTCAATATAACTCACACTCAGGACGATTCAGCAATCTTGAACTGTTTTTCGTTAAATTTTAGAATCATTTCGTCACAAGATCACGTGATTCGTGACGAATAGCGAACTCTCAAATATATGACAATAATGTTTCTTAAACTCGGAACCTCATCGCAGTTCATTGTTGGTGATTGTTAACTAGGAAGACGAAATCAGATAAAAGACTAGACGATCAAAACTAGAATCACAAAATCAGCTGACCGATTTGTATGGTGGTCAAGGAGTTGTCCTCATTGCACCAAAACGCTTGGTTTGAATCCCGCTTCGAGAATGTATGTAAATTATATCTCTGTTCTATTTGTTCTTCTTATGTTGGGGGGGGGGGGGGNGGGGGGGGGTGACGTTGATTTTTCGGTTTGTAGCCAATGATGTGATTAGCAATACCGCCGGCATAAAGCTTAAGCCGCTTTCATTTTACTTTTTTTCCAAAATACCAATGCATAAACATTTTTTTTTCAAATTCGTAATAAGGTGTACTATAGTGCAGTAAGAAAATCAACGTAAGTGACAAAAACTTAAAACTGATATTTTTACATATTTGGTGCTTTTGTACTTTAAGCTACATTTTGCAAAGAAAAAAAAATTATTCGTTTTTTTTAATTCTATTTCAGCACACGAAAAAAAAATTCTGGCAAAATTATCATAGAGTATCGTAATGTTATTTTTCGTTTAAAAAATGAATAGATGAATAAATAAAACATTTGATTTAATAAAACCTAAATATATTTTTATTACCTCACATTTAGTAAAAAATACAAAACTGAAAAGTAATTTTAACTTAATAAATGGTTTTTATGTCATGCTCTAAGGAAGGTATCCCCATAAAATCACTGCATTTTCCAAATTTCGTCACAGATTATCAATCCAGAATTATTGTTAATTTTACCAAAGCCATTACTAAAAAACTTCAGTAAAAATTACCGAGCTTTTTTGTTTTCCCATAGAACCAAAAACAAAGCAAATTTACCAAATTCCGGTAGTTTTGGCCACCCGTTTTTTCTCAGAGCGTACATAGTATAATCAATAGAAAGTAAATAATTATCTAGTCATTTTTTTAAATCTATAGATATCTATTATATTGCTTTTGTCGACAGCAAGGCATTGTAGTTAGTTTATTAACTAATCTATGAGCGAATTGAACGAATTGTTTGGTTCCTGATTTTATGAATGAAGGCATAAAATTTTAGCTATCAAAGTAATAATCATTAAATTGTTATTTGTTTCATTAGTTGATTCGATGAATAAATATATGTAGGTTTGTTTAGTTACTGGGTGGTTTGCCGATTCATCTTGATTTGTGTCGAGATTTTTACATCAAAACTGCGAACACCTTAATTTTTCCTATGTAATTATCTACTTCAATTTTAGAACCATATTGAAAACATCTTTAAACACATTTTATTATCTCATCATATTAAAAAAAACTTTTCAAGAATTTCAAATTATTTTTAGCAGTTTACATAAATTTATTTTTAACGTTAATTAAGCTCTTTAAAACCAAACGAAGAAAAGCATTACGGACAGCAAATGATTGCATTTTGTTAAGTACATTAGTTCCCTTTAAGAGAATAATTAAATGATCTCCTGTATTTCGAAAAAATTCTAAGCAAATTTTATAAAATTATTTTAACTATGAAATAGGTCTTCATTACTTTTTGTGATTAGGGGAGAGTGGCTCACCTTGGGACACGGTACACCTTGGGACATTTTTATTTTTGACCTTAAATTTTAAAATTTCTCTTAGTTCTTTTAGATTCAGATAGATGTCAGCATCATCTAACTTTGGAACAAATTTTGATTCTTTTGATTAAGCAGGTAAGAATTTATTAAGATTTTTATTTTTTGAAGCATGTTAATTTACTTTCATATTAAAGTTTAAATACTTGTAGAAAGAAATTTTAATGAAATTATTTTTAATAATCAGTAATATAATGAAGTATGAAGCTTTGTCTTTAAAAGTTATCAAATTTAATTGTTCTAATGCTGAGCCTAAAAGTATGATTTTTTAAAATTCCATATTAAATATATAGTACACCTTGGGACAGACGGAGGTGGCCCACCTTGGGACACTAGATATACATAATTAATCTTTATTAAAACTAGATTTTTAACAAAAAGATATTGTGCATGCAAATTATTTTTTAATTTATGTAATCTGTGTTTATTAATAATTTTTATTTCTTATTTTAGGAACTAATTTGACTAAACTAATGGCAAGAATTAGAAGCAAAGTGTATAAAAATAATGCAGCAGTTCGTGCTGACAAAGTTGAAAAAGCTGCTGCAAGAGTTTTATCAGGCGAAATGACTTATAGGAAAGCTGCTGAATTCTACAATATTAGTAAGACGACTCTGAACCGCCATATTATTTCCTTTAAAAAAAGAGAGCATCCAGAGCATTCTCAAAGGCAAAAATTCACATAGGTCAAAATGTGGACAAAAGTTACAATAAACGAACAAAAAAGCATTTCGTTGTCGTTTTCAAAATTCTATAAAAAATGCACTTTATTTTGAATAAAATGCGAANAAAACGTCTATTGGCTTATTATTTTTTAAAGGCAAACATTCATTGGTCAAGTGGACAAAAGTTACAATAAACGAACATAGATGCATTTCGTTATCGTTTTTAAAATTTTATAAAAAAATACACTTTATTTTGAATAAAATGCGAAAGAATCGCGTGTTTAAATTAATAATTTGTATATTATTTACTTAATAAATTTTCTATTTTAATTGATCTAAAACTAAGTTATTTAAAAAAAAAAAACAATTATGCTCTTTCACTGAATGTTATTAAATTTGATCCGCATGTTTGACGTAAACTCTGAAACACAAATTAATTTACTCGCCAAATTTAGATAGTTGAAAACTTTTTTTGCTCAACCAAATAGAATGAAACGGAAAGTTTATACTTTTTAATTACGAACTTCAAAGCTTTAAACTGTCGAATACTTCTTACTTATAAGAATACACATATTTCCTAACACCTTGCAACAGACTGCAATATTTAAGCTAAAAAAGTTTTTTCAACTAATTTTGAATATTTCTAAATCTTGAGTGTAAAACCTGTACTTTATTTCATTTTCAAATAATTAAACTGCTTACTAATTTAATTCCTTTTTACAATTTAAAAGTAACAAGTCTATCAATTAGTAACCTTAATTAGTTTTATTAAATTTCAAGTCACAATAGGTATTTGTAATTCACTTATTGCGTTGTTCTTCATAAATGAAACTTATTAGACTTAGTCACGTAAATTATAGAATAATCATAAATCCGTTCAGAATCATCATTCCAAAATGTTATCAGTCAATAACCCACGTCCCTAACGGCATAAATCATTATGTTTACGGAATCTAATTCACTGAAACTTGAATATTTGTCGAATCTATTTGGAGATGGTGGTTGAGATTTATAAATAGAATGTATTATAAAATATTTTAGTATTATAAAAGCTACTAATACGTTTAGAGAGTTATTTTGCGCAATGTCCTCTAATTAATACATTTATATGAAAAGTAAATCAATAATTAAATATTGTGAAGAAATAATAGTAATAAAGCCTCTAAATAAAGGTAAAATACTACCAGAATCTTATACGTATCTCATATTACGTATCTCGTATTTCTTTTGTAACATACGTTACAAATGTACGTATATGTAACTCTCGTTCATTTATTTACCTTGGAAGATGCCGGAGGTGTTGCTCTTTAACGTTATGCGGTGGGAACCTAGGCAAGCAACACTGCCACAGATACCCGTCCTTAGGGTGGGTTCAACCAACTTGGACATTGGAAGATTTTCTAAACAATTTCAATATTTTATTTGACGTTACTAAACCAAACATTTCTTGAGCAGCTTTTAATTTTTTTGGCAATTAAAAATAAAGTTTATGATTTATTTAAGTGGTATATCATAGGCATTAAAAAAGTCTACAGCTTTATTTTCTTCAGATTTTGTGTAAAAATTATATATAAATATATATATATATATTGATNCCATTGCACTAAGAGATTAATATTGTTGACTAATATTTTCAGAATTCGTTGTATATATAATTTATAAGAAAAAGTTGCAATAAATTTTTAAAAAAATATTATTTGGTGTGTTGTTATTTTCACATTCCGTCATCGTTCACAGCGCTCCATGCCTCTTCCACTCATATACCACATACGCACACATTTACAATAAATAAGATATATTTTCATACTCTAGAAATAATTCATATGGCAAAACATCGTTTGCCGGGTCAGGTAGTATATATATATATAATTCGTTTCTTTTTTTCTTAGGATTAGGATAATTATTCTCTATTCAGAAATATCACATTAAATTATAGCAAAAGATGTGTCCTGATGAAGACTTTTGATTTTTTCCATTAATAGTTTTCGATTTTATATTATTTTATTATTATTATTTGTGTTTATATATATATTACAAATTTTGTCAATAATAAAGCAATATTTCGTCATTGTATTCCTTTTCCAGGAAAAAAGTCCTCGTAGTGTCAAATGCACCCAACTTTTACGTACTTTAACATGAACACCAAACAACTGGATCAATGTCACCTTAATATAACAGACATAGAAAACAGGAAGATAAATTACAGCCACGGTATCGGGATTTGAACCTGGGATCATTCTGGTACGATGCCAACTCCTTGTTCACCATACACGATGGTCGGCTTATTCTGCTACTTTATTTCGTTCGTCTAGTGTTCATCATAGTTTTGTCAATCTTGTTAACAATCTATTACAATGCACTGCGATGAGGTTTCAAGTTGAGAAAATATGTTCATTATATATTTGAAAGTTCCCATTTCATCAAAAATCACATGATTTCATGGCAAAATAATTCTTAGAATTGACAAAATATAGCCCAATGATTACTGATTCGTCAAAAGTGAAGGTTTTGTTTCTGAGAATTCTGTAAATCTCTTCTTTTTCGAAATTTACTATATTGATATTTAGTTCATCATAAAATTAAATAATATAAAATCAAAATAATGTGATAATGTAAAATCAAAACAACAAAGCTTAGTAATGTTACATAACTTTTTTTAAAAAAATAAAAATTTAAACGTGGTGCTCTACTTCCGTTTTTTGTTTTGAACCAAACTAATCCATATAGTAACTAATATAAACTAATCCATATATTAATAAGAAACCTCAACTTATGCGTTATGGTATAGGGCGAAATGTATAACCATAAACTGTCATAAAGATACATGACTGAGAAAAATTATATATTTACTACGATTAATCTTCCTTTTCGATTGAAAAATCCGAAAAAAAATCGTCAATGTCAACTGTTTAGGAACATGAAAACTAATTCGAAATTTAAACGAACCACTTATTTTTAATTGAACGAATACATTTTTAGAAACTACAGGGTTATTCATAATTCCCTCCGCCTGTAAACGCCATTTTTCTTTACTACAACTGGCTTCAGTGGTACATGTTACTGCCATCTCCCGGCAACTGCTTAAATCAAAACTTGAATACTTTCGGAATAATTTCATATGTTCTTTATTGCCATATTCGCCTTCGTTTCTTAACTATAACGCTTTGAAACCCCGGAGGGAATTATGAATAACCCTGTATAATAATGCTTAGTTTCGAAGCCATTCTCATTCTAACAGTTTTCGTTAAACTGAATTACCTGACGCAAAATAGCGATTTTCAACTTCGACATAAAATAACTCAATAACGACATCAACGATATTTTGCTTAACAGAATTTTTTGAAAACCTTTCTTTGAATATGTGTAAAATTTCATATTATTTCATATAAAAGTTTTTGAGATATGTCAGAGAAAGTAGATGAAACTTTTCTGAAATAGCTTGACGTCGGCAATAGCTTTTTATAATATAGGGAGAAATAATATTTTCTTGGGAAACACAAACACCTTACAAAGACTTACATTTCTGAATTCAAAACGTCTATTGGCTTATGCTTTGCACCATATAAAATAATGACGGTAAAAATGGCCTGTTGCAGGGGAAAAAAAGTTCGTCCAAGATCTTATAACGATCTGCAATGAACTGTGTGAGTTATCTGTATTTTAGAGAAATTTTGGTTATAGGCAGCATTCGAGAGTAGGAACATTTCATCTACTTTTACTATAACGAATTCTCCGTCATAACATGAAATGAGGCTTTTTTGTGAATAATATGCTATTTTTTATAACTCCTGTGAATTTGCAGCTGTTAGTCATAACTGTTAGGTTAAGTTTAGCCTATCTAAAGCAATCTACGCTTTATTTTGAAAATGGAGCAAAATGGAGAAAAGCCACAGTTTTTTGAAAATAAAAAGTGTGTGTGGTTTAATTTTTTCCTATTAAAAGACTCTAACGCTGTATTACTTGAGCCCATAAAAAGTTGAAAAAATTGGGAATAAGGGAATGATTTTAATAATTTTCATCTAGGTAGAAAAATTTTGCCAAATCGGCGATTTTTTTTTTTTTTTTTAAATTTATAACTTTCAAATAATTAAGTTATTTGTCTGTTCTAAAACCAAAATAATTTTTTACGATAAGACTAGATATATTTTAAAATCATCACATTGTTTTAAGTGTAGGACACTTAAACTATGACTTTTTTATTTTTCTTGGCCACAAATTTTCGTAAAACAGCGTTTAAAAGATAAAGAATAAAAACGAAGGTTTTGAACAATAGTTAAGCGAGCAACAGTGATTTGAAATGAACTGCCAACTGCATAAGTATTTAGTTAATACGTATATTTTACCTGCCGGGATAGCCTGGTTGGTAGGGTGCTGGATCCATGCCCGAGAATTCGTGGGTTCGAACCCCGCCAGCCGAAGACTCCCCGTGTAGCAAAGTGACTGATACACGTTAAATCTGTCGAGTCTCAAAAGTCCTCCATGTTTCTATAACAAATCAATACTTCTTGGGGTACTAGACTGGAGAGATCGATCGTTCTCTGATTCAGGTCTAAATTACGATTTGTGGATGAATGAATGGATGTATGAATCGGTCCGCCCTATAAACGGGTGGGACGTATGGTGTGGCAGAAGTCGAATTCTTGGCCATAGATGGCACCACTGAAAAACAAGAACAATCGCACCCCCTCTGCCTAAACAGGCATACGTCAACAACAACAACAACACTTATATAGCATCGCTGCTTAAGCTCTCGATTTTTTGCATACACATTAAAAGTTTCTTATACATATTAAAAGTATTATCAAAATTCATACTTATTTCCTATTTATAACATTTTTTCTTGATTTATAGAAGTTAATTTATAATAATTTCATCCACCATTGCATATAAATAATTTCAATAAATATATAGAAGTATTAACTGTATTTTTTAAAGTGTTTGCAAAAATAAAATAATTATTTCTTATTATTGTAAATTCCACTTTTATTTCACTACCATTACAAAGAATCTTAATCAGTAAATAATAATAAATAAATAAGCGGCAGCCGGGAGATATGATATTAATCAGTTTCTTATTTTTGCGAACAAATATTAATCTACCCAATATCTGGACTTTTTTTTGCTTTGTAGATAGGCAGACCGCCCTAGATCGTGAAGCAATTTAAAATCAACTTCGTTAGCAGTTCCTGGTGTATGATTGGCAATCGCTAGCGAACAGGGATGGAGCCTCTAACATAATTAATATAAAATACATTGGAAAGTAAAGATAAGATATTAAACGATATTAAGATAGATCTGATAGGGCTGCAGAGCGACAGCGAGCAGGGTGTGTATTAGTTTAGCGAAAATTATTAGCAGTAAAATCATGTGTCTTTTGTCGATGAATTGCAGATGAACGATACGTCTTAATTTGATTTCATTTCTTATTACTTTAGGTACAATTAAATTGTAAAGTTGCGTTTTTTATCTTTTTTTTTGAACGAATATCAATTCACTCCAACATTTTAATTTTTTACTACTTTATAGGCAATCCGTCGCAGATTGCACAGCAATCTGAAATCCTCCTCGAATGAAAATCATTTTTTTCTAAATTGTAAATTGTTAGTATTGCTGTATATTCCTTAATAGATACGATTTTTTTTATATTTTCTTAATATTTTTGCTGATCCACTAAGTGAGCAATTTATACTTTTTTACTTCAAAAAAAAAATACTAAAAATGTATAAATCACGTCTTTTCTTAGAACTGAACTATCGGAATAACTGGTGGTAATTGTTTCTAAACACTGCGCTGAGTCAACTATTAGAAAAAGTATACTTTTGTTGTCTAATTACATAGTTAATAATTTGTGAAGATTTTTATTCATACCTGTAGAGTTTGAATAAAACTGGAAAATACTAGTCTGTTTAAAATGTTTTAAATTTTGGTTTTTAAGTGGCAAATAACTTTTTTCATTAATTAAACATAAATAATTTTCATCATTTTGCACTTTGTGACTCGTATAACAATTATTTAAAAATGCTTATGATTTAACCCTCAACGGTGGTTGGTTAGACATGCGAACATCAATGGTTTCCTGAAAACTTCATTCACTTCAGAAATAGGCAAATAAGAAATAACAGTCGACATTTTTCATTCAGTCAACAGGTAATCTATACAAAATGGTAGAAAAATATTAACATGACGGTAATTTTTCCACTTAACATCTTTAAGGATGGTTATAAACTCTTTAAACATTGGACTGATATATATTAGTTCATAAAAATATTCAAATTTTTGAAGTGAATATTTTTTCCAGCATGAAGTCTGAAAGTAAAGCAGACCTCGATAATTTTAAAGATCATAGTTATTTTAATTATGTAAAGCAAATTAAAAATTAGAAGAAAATGAAAACTTTAAATTTATTCCTGACTCATAAATTTGAAAAAAAAAATCATAAAAAAAAATCAATCCTTAAAATTTCAAAATTGAGTGATATTGCCCGAAGTAAGTACGAGACTCAAATAATTCAACTATTCAACTTTTATAGATAACACAGTGCTAAATTATTAATACATGCATGAATTATTGCATTTGCCATTTCAAAAAAGGAAATAAATATTTTCCTAACTTGCCAAAAAATAAACTAGATTGCTTCAAGAAAAATATTTTTTTAGTTATGAGAAAATATTAAAACTTTTATGGCAAAATGACTAAAAAATATGGTCCCCTGGTGAGCTCATTTGAAATCCAAGATTGTGCATCTTTCTAGTTTCAATTTAACAATTTTTAAGAAAAAGAACCCCTAAAAAGTTTCCACAGGAAAAAAATTGCGTCTGAAATTCGGTCAAAAGATTCTGTAGATCCCCCGACCATCGAAGAGCAAATTAGAAGCTCAGAAAAAGAGTCCGACAACATTTTTCTTGAAGCAATAGAGATAAAATCGAGTGACATTTGAATTAAAGTATTTTCCCATCGGTCAGCAAATGGACATATATCATCGCGGTGGGGATGAGTAAGTAGTTAGTAGCAATTTCTGCTAAAAGTCTCAAGAAATGGAGATTTCCTTTTTTTTAAACCAAGAACAAAATGTTCTATCAGAACATTTCGTTTCCATTCGAAACAAAATTGATCAAGCAGATGGGGTGGCTGTTAGTTTCAAGAAACTTGCTGGTGGTAATGCTGACCTTCGACACTTTTTGCATCCCCATTGTGTTGAGATGTAAGAAAAGAGAAATATGTTTTTCGTAAATATGTTTATAGTTTAAAATATATTTTTCCTATAAAAAAAACAAAATCCTTTATATATATATA